>NC_056730.1:522119052-522419052 GCF_019279795.1 Protopterus annectens | reverse complement strand
GTATTTGATTATAGTCCTGATGAGGGCAGAGTACAATGGCACTACAACTTCCTTTGATCTTGATGCCATGTCTTTATTTATATGTTCAGCCACACAGAAGGATTTCCTCACTACTGTAGCTACTTGGTGGTCAAAGTTTAGTTTACCATGTTCCTGGGTCCCTCACCACTGGGTCTACTTATTAGGATTGTGCTATCAATGTTATAATTTGTAGGGATATCTGATTTACCAAAGGGTATGATTATGCATTTTTTAGCATTAAGTCTCAGACCATGGTTTTGGCACCAGTTGTTTGTCATTTTTAGGCCTGTTTGTAGGATGTCAACATTGTTTGGGGATTCAGTGATTGCTCCCAGCTTACAGTTGCCAGCAAAGTTGGTAAGCCAGTGGTCCCCAACATTGGCCTTCACTTCAAAGTATTTACCAAACAGGAGGGGTCCCAGCATGGAGCTCTGTGGGATACAGCAAGTAACGGGTTTCTTATCAGAAGTGGATTCATCTATCCAGACATGTCTTGTCAGTGAGCTAGCTGGCTATCCATCTGAGGAAGTAGGTGTTTATGCCTAACTCAGTAAGTTTATCTATGATCCCCTAGTGGGATATTGTGCCAAAAGCATTGGTCATGTCTAGATAAGTGGTGTGTACCATTTTACCCTCATCCATGGCCGTGGTGACTTTCTTGAAGAAGTCCACCAGACTGAGCAGACCCAATTTTGACAAAGCCAGATTGGGTCTGGCCCAGTTTTTGAAGAGTTCCTATGTCATTAATGATCGCGTCCATGATAATTCTCTCCAAGTTCTTGCAGATAAGACTGGTCAAACTTATGGGTCTGTAGTTCCCTGGGTCATTTGATGGGCCTCCTTTGTCCTGAGGGACACATGTTGCAGTCCTCCATAACTTTGGGACAAAGCCTGATGGAGGCTGTGGTTAAAGAGGGTTTCTAGTGGTCCTGTTAGATTCTGTTTTAACCTATTTAAGAAGCATTCTGGAATGTTGTCAGGGCCCATGGAGGCTTTGTTTTTGGCTTTAGTGAGCACAATAAAGACCTGTTCTCTGGTAATGACTGGTAGGGGGATCGATGCGGGTATTTCTTTGGGTGTGGTTATAAGTGATGGGGGAGATTGTTGAACTGAACTTGTCGGCCAACAGGTTTGCTATAATTTAAGGCTGGGGTTAAGTGTTACCATTCATGATTAACTAGGCACACTGCTGAATGTTTCCCTGAGATTACGAACATATTTTAAAAAAAAAACTTATGTTTAGCTTTCACCTGGGAGACTATCTTTGCCTCACAGTTTGCTTTGACAGATTTGATCAGTTCTCTAACTTGTTTGTTTAGACTGGTGAATGTCTTTTTGCACTGAGTTGTCTGTTCCTTCTTAGCTTTGAAGAGGACTTTTGTTTCTTTTGTTGAATAGCCTATTTATGCTAGGGGTCCACGAGGGTGGTTTATTTTTGCCAATAATCATGTTTGACTCAGACAGGTACTGCCTCCTCTATGTTGTTATGAATGTGATTGTAGAGTGCTTTTGCGCACAGCTCAGAGTAGGCCTCAGTGTCATCTAGGCTGGGAGGGGCTTGGAGGTTTAATAAGCTGTTACTTAGTTTGAGGTAACTGGCCTTAACAAATATCTTAACAGGTTTGGAGTTTGATGGGGGTTCTAGGTTAGTTTTAATACTAAAGGAAGACATTATGTAGTCAGATCTCACCAGGGAGAAGTTAATGCACGGGAGGGAACAGCATACCCCCATGTTCGTGAGTACTAGGTCTAGGATATTTGCACCTCTAAGTGGGTATCTAACTAGTTGCTTCAGGGTGTTTGCATTGATGAAGTCCACAAACTTCAGAGCAAACAAATTATGGGATGTATAATTCTCCAAGTTTATGGAGGGAAGGTTGAAGTCACCCATAAGTAAGGTGTTAGGCTGAATGTTCACAGATTCCAGTAGGTTTAGGTAAGAAGTGTGGTTTTCAAGACTGGTGTTAGGGGATCTGTAGCTAGCAAGGATATGATAGGGGGTCGCACCTATGGTTAGCTGGGCAAGGAGCAGCTTCAGTGAGGCATGTTGTTGGACCAGTCTAGCTGGGTACTTGTCTTTTATGAACACTGAAACGCCTCTTCCCTTTGTTTTATCCTGAGCTGAGGTGGATCGAAATGTATGAAAGGCATTGTAGCCTTTGATAGCTGGGGTGCTTTCTATGGTTTGGAGCCATGTTTCTGTGACTGCACATATGTCTGCATTCTCCAGGGTGAGGAGGGCTTCCAGGAAGTGCATTTTTTTACTTAAAATCCTAGCGTTGAGCAGCAGTACCGTCAGGTAGTCATGATTTTTTTGTTATGTTGGAGACTTTAGCAACTTGGCATAGCTTAAAAAGGCACTATGGGGATAGATAAAGTTTTTTTGCCAGTATCCAGAAGCCAAGTGATGACAAGTGCAAACCATCTCTGGCAAAGCATCATGATTTGTTGATTATGTCTCCCCAGGCTGACAGATATTGGATGCCCTTGTGACAGCAGAAACTAACCCAACTGTTAAAGTCAATCATTTCTTGCTGGTACTGTGGCATCACCATTGGTGAAGGTAGGATGCTACTCAAGGCTAGATTTATACCCGCCTTAGACACATATTCAGAGAACTCCATTATGTCTCTCTTCATATAGTCCAGTGAGACCGTGTCATACTGGTACTTGGGGTTTAAAGACCTAAGTGCAGGTGTGATCTAGCAGATCCTGGCTCCAGAGAGACAGCTCACTGTGATCTTCTCTTTGTTTAGCCTGGTAAGGGGGACATCAGTATGTCTTACAATGGAATCCTCAATAACTAGATTACTTGGCTGTGTGGTGCATTGCCTTATAAGCTTGGAAATAGGGCTACTATTATTTTTCAGAGTTACATGTTTTGTGAGGTGCTGTCTGAGTGGGGCAGGGCAACTAAGAGATGCTTTTAGGAAGTCTTGGAAGTTTGGGTAGATTACAAGTGAGTACCTCCACATATGTGGGTCTATGCATTTGTTCTTTAGTATTGGTAGTGAGTGTTTTGGGTGTAACACTTATAACCTGATTTGCATTTTTTGTGTGTGTATGTGAGAGCTTTGCCTCCAATGATACTGTGCATCTACATTTGTTTGTCTGTTCTAAAATTAAATGGCTATTAGTGAACATGAGGCAGTTACAACACTGCCTCAGAATGCCCATCTCCATCAGACTGGAAATAGAGATGACAGGGAAGCACCTATCCATTATACTAGATCCTTAGTGGATGGGAAGGAGTAGGGGAAGAGTCCCTTAAAGGTCTAAGAGAGTGTTTAGTAGTATACTATTAGATGACCTGCAATAGTACCACCCTCTGCACAAACTGGCAGCTCTTCAAGCAGCTGTGAACAGTGAGAAAGACTATGGAGAGAGTTTCCTATACAGGATTTTAAACTGGAGAGATTTTCTTATATACAAGGCACAGGTAGCCACGTTTGCATGACGTGCAAATGTGAGGCTTTCATACCAGTAGAGCTTTCAGAATGTTTGATGGCTGAGCTCTACAGTATATGCCAAGTTGTCTTGCTCCCTGCTAAAATGTTGAGTAGTGACAATAATGAATCATTCATGAAGTATATGAGCTACTTTCAAAGATACATCTTTGTATGCCTATAGACAATACATAAAAACATTCCTTGACCAGGATCTATGAGGGGACAAAAATGAACAGTTTCCATACTGTGTATAATGCACAGTAAGGATTAAAAATAACCTAGGCATTCATACAATCTGTTAATATTTATATGCATTTATTATTTTACTTTCATGTCTTCATTGAGGTAGTCCAACTAGACCATGCAGGGTCCATTTTCAGTGGAGGCATAAGGAGAAAAGCTCCACACGTACATGATGCATAATAAAAGACATTACATTTGTTTGTATCTTGAAATAAAAAGTGAGAGGTAATACTTTTGGGGGTAACTTAAAACACAAATATACCAATTTTAAGCAAAAAAAAATACATATTCATGCAGAGTGATACTTCAAAACTACAGAAAAATACAGGGTAGGTGTGTTGCTAACATTATTTCACTGAGAGTCTCCAGTTATTACTTCTTCGCAAGATGCTGCTACACACACACACACACACACACACACATATCAGACCAACTATTACAAGTCCTGTAACAGACTAAAGATTAAGACTGCCTTTAATGACATTATACGTACATCCCACAGAAATGGCTACTGTTCTTCAGAAAGATGAATCAAAATGTACCTTTGCTGTTCTTCAGAAACATGAATCCCAAATAACAGGGACATTAAAGTTCTTTCATAGTAACTACTGAATAGTGAAGTAGTTTGGATGCCCTGAAGATAGCAGGAGAGAACATGCCCCTCCTGTAAGTGAGAAGCACAACGTCAGCCTCACAACATCAGTGAGTAAATTTATTCAACAAGCAGCATTTCCTAAAGGAGGGTGTAGCTCCAGTCAGCTAACAACTATCACACTATCAATATTTCTAATGCTTTGCTATTGCTTCCTAAAGGGTAACTGCAGAGATTTCATCCAAAGGTTAAAAGGGAAGTGCTACAGTTAAATATTAGAGGGATAAGGAAGATCAACACTCATTGTGGCAAATCATCTCTTAGACTGGTTTTAAGTGGAAGTGCAAGGATGTATTTGGAAATTCTAGCATCACCAACAGCACACATGCAAACCATGCATCCACGTCTAGTAATCAGTCATCTGATTATCCTCTCCACCACTATACAGCAAGTTAGAGTTTGGTCTCACTAATGAGTCACCAAGATTAACAACTCACCCCCCCCCCCCCGACAATGACGCATAGTTTTATTAAAGTCTCTATGATAATTTGTATGCCCATTACAACTTCTGAAATAGCACCAGTAATGGCTTGAGTAGAAATCTGGAGTAAACTAAAATTTGTTACTGGAAACCATCATGTCAGCAAATGACTATGCGTCTATTAAATTACAGTCCAAAAAGTGCTATGGCTAGATCACTCATGATAGCATTTGGGGCAGCATGAGGTTCAGTAATATAGAATAATATAAGCATGTCTGCAGGTCCGATGAATAAGCACTTTTGACAAGGGTACTATAGTCCAAACATATGTGCAACATTTTGAACATATTACTGGATGATAATAAACTCAAGAAGATGCAACAGTAGTTCCATTTCAAAAAGTAATAGTACCATAAAAATAACTGCAAGTCATATATTCATCTCTGTGCAGAGCTGTAACATGAAACACCTGTGATTATATAACTATTTCTGGGATGCCACGTAATACCCAATTTAAAGCATACACTCAAACAAATCAGTCTTTGCAGCTCTGTATTATTTGTTTAACATTAGGAACTAAAGAAGTAATCTGAATCCCCTGGCTGCCTTTCACTGTCTTTACAGTGCATCAAAATATCCAATTGGAAATGGACATTTAGTTAAAGGAATTACTGCAAATCTGTTATTTTTTTTTTATTCAAAGCTTTATAATAGGCTCATTGGGTGGGTAAGTTGTTCTGAATTTAATGCCATGCTGAACCAGCATCTGTATTCTGGATGCCAGATGCATTCTCTCAGCTCATAGTTCCTTTGGTAGATCTGAAATTTTTAAGTCGGATCCACACCATGCAACAGATTTTTGCTTTCTGCCTGCTAGTAAGACATGAAGGCATCTGCTACACTCACTAATTTTATATGTATTCTATAGAGGGTGCCCTCTGAACTCTGTCAATAGCAGACAATGAAAGAGCTTTTGCAGGTCCAGCCACCACACTTAAGACTGCTTGTCATTATGTTAATCTTCTAAACTCTTAATTACTAAACTGTCTCTTCTAGATTGCCTTCTGTGGAAATAGGGGTTCTTTCACAGACTAAGAAGTGAAGGTGATTTAACCAAGACATCATTTTATTGCATCAGTCTTCACGGTTGTAAACCCTTTTTTCTTGCATTTAGAGAACGGTAATTCTATACTGTAAAGCAAGTTTTTAATATCTTTCATACCCGTTTGCCATCTGCAAATTCAAATGCATATGGGAGCTAATTCTTTTTTTAGTGAAGTTGTGATTAGCTCTGCAAGATCTTGCAAAATTAACTAAGAATCCCCAAGGCTGGTGATATAACTCTGAGGTGTACTGCAGTCCTGCAGGTCTCTAACATGCAGAGACCCACATCATTTAAACATCACATTGCTCTCCCACTCAGTGTGAACACTTATCTATATTCCTCTTGAAGTTAATCAGATGATATCTTCTTTTTATTTTTTCCTCATCAGATGAGAAATAAGTTGAGATCTTGGGGATAAAGATTACTTTTTTTGCAGACGTTGGCGACTGACAGTCCTCTTTTTCATCACAATTCAAGATATGAAAATGCTGCAGATCAAAAGGCAAGTCAGGCATGACATCAAGTTGTATATCAATTTCATGTTAACAAAAATGCAGCTTTTAGGGGAGGCATGGAGGTCTCCTTGTTGTCCACAGAAAAAGACTTACTTCCTCCTTCCACACACACGTTACTTTACAGCCACACAATTTATTATTTAATTTAAACAAATTTGATAGAGTAATACCCCAAAACCATCCAGACGCACATGTTGTGCCAGTTGGGAACTGGACTACAAATTCTTACAAGACGTTATGCCAAGATCAGCTCTAAGAAATGCGAAGTACACAGCAGCATACTGACTTGACCTTTCACACCAATGCCATCTTGCCTCCTCCCTCACTTCCTTATATTCTGCATTTGGAAAAGATGTGCAAACACTGCTATATGGCACAGCAGGTCCTGGGTGTTGGTGCTTTATAGCTCAGTCATCTGAGGCTCAGCCTTGTTCTCCAAATGCAAGGCAAGTTGATCTTGCACATGCACTGTATGGATCCTATTAAGGGATTCTGGTTTTCTCCAACATATCAAAGGCATAATGCTTAAAACAACAAGTTAATTAATAAAAATGCACCTAGATTTATATTATGGAGCTCTTATCCCCTGTAAAGACACAATGGAATAAAGCTGGTTATCAACCAAAATAATATAACTACATGATAAAGCTTCCTCTGCTGCTCCTCTTGGGGTCCCCATAGAACCCATTCTGAAGAGTACTAAGGATTTTGATTAGTCTGACAATCAAAATTACCTTTAAGTGCAGATAGAGGTTTTGATTAGAAATGTAATCACTATGTTTAGCATGTATTTCTCAAAGAAAATTAGGGCATCATTTAAGTGAATAAAGACATAGACCTCTTAGCTTGTAAGCAGTGAAACTTGATGTGTGTCTGTTTCAAAGCTTACATTTTTCTTCTGTAAGGCTGATACACAAAATTCTTAGAAATGTCTAGAAGTAGCAAGCCATGTAGTAAGGAAAAGTACAGTTGTGTACACTTACCATAAATGTAGATGTTCGAGTGTATTCACTGTTGCAGTCATGGACCGAATACCAGAGTCCTTGGTATATGACGTTGGCTGCCATCAGTTGTAAAACTGATGTCAGAACATCAGGTATAAAGGAAGGCAGCCAACGCCATTTCCTCAGTTTTTCTTGCCTTAACTGTCAGAAGCCCCCAAAAGAAGGCAAACCCAGGAAGGAAACACCCTGGAAACATGCCATCCAAAAAATAAAAATAAGTAGTCTGTGCCTTAGGAAAAGAGGGGGAATGGAGGGCGGGAAACCAGGACTGCAACAGTGAATACACTCGAACATCTACATTTATGGTAAGTGTACACAACTGTACTATGTTCTTTGTGTTTCACTGTTGCAGTCCTAACATATGGGTTGATTCCCAAAGCCCAGGAAACGGACAAAGGGGGGGGGGATGAATCACAGATTAAGGGTTGGTAAGAAGGCCCTGCAAAACGGCAGAGGCAAAACCAGCCCTGGATTTAGAAAACACAGGTAGATTGTAATGCTTTGTGAAAGTATGGACAGAAGACCAAGTAGCTGCTTCTAGAATGTCCTTAGTAGGCACAACTCTCAGAAAAGCTGCAGATGTAGAGGCTGCTCTAGTAGAGTGGGTCCTACTACCCTGAGGGGGAACCTTCCCATGCTGCAGGTAACAAAAGTGTATACAATGAGCAATCCATTTGGAGATGGTTTGTTTTGAAATAGCTTTACCTTGAGACCCAGGAGCAAAACTAACCAACTGTTCATATTTTTGAAAGGATTTAGTCCTGTTTAAATAAAATCTCAGCTGTCTGTGCACATCAATGGAGTGCAGAATCCTTTCCCCTTTATTCTGGGGATTATTGAAAAAGGTAGGCAGGTGAATAGACTGGTTAAGGGTCAGACTGGAAACCACCTTGGGCATAAAGGAGGGGTTAGTTCTCAGGGAAACCCGATCGGAATGAAAAATGATGAAAGGTTCTACTGTCATTAAGGCTTGTAGCTCCGAAACTCTTCTGGACGAAGTAATAGCCAAAAGGAAAGCAGTCTTCCAGGAGAGAAACTTTCAAATCTGCAGAGGCAGCTGGCTCAAAGGGAGGTAGAGTAAGTTTTTCCAGGACAAAATTTAGATCCCAAGCAGGAGTAGGAGCTCTTCTGGGAGGTCTAAGATTGCTAGCTCCCCTCAGGAACTGCTTCATTAAGGGGTGAGGAAAAATGGGTTGCTCAAAAGAGCAATGAGCAGAAATTGCTGAAACATGAATTTTGATTGAAGAAAAGGAAAGTCCACTATTAAGCAGTCCTGCTAGGTAATCAAGAATGAGGGAAAGAAAAGGATGAGAAGAGTCTCCTTTAGCCAGCATCCAAGAGCAAAATCTCTTCCATTTACCTGCATAGGATTTTCTTGTGCTAGGCTCCTGGCCTCGAAGAACTTCAACCACCTGTTGGGAAAGAAGTATTAGCCAGGCAGTTAAATGCAGAGTTTGGAGATGAGGATGAAGGAACTTTCCCCCTCCCTGAACCAACAGATCTGGTACCAGGGGAAGATGCCAAGGCTGAGCCTGGGAAAGGCTGCGAAGAAGGGGATACCAATGCTGCCTGGGCCAATCTGATGCTATAAGAATAGTCTTGGGTTTTTCGTCCCTTATCTTTATCAGCACTCTGGGAAGAAGAGGCAGAGGAGGGAATGCATAAATTCAGAGTTGTGTCCATGGGAAGGACAGCGCGTCCACTCTCCAAGCTTTGTTGTGAAACTCCCTGGTGCAGAAGGTTGAAAGGAGATGACTGGTGTGAGAGGAGAAAAGATCCACTTGTGGAGTGCCCCAATGCTGAGTGATGCGATGGAAAATGACTTTGTTCAGTTGCCACTCGTGAGGATCCAGAAAGTACAGTTTTGTACCTACCATAAATGTAGATGTTCGAGGGCTATTACAGCTGCAGTAATCACATATGGGTTTTCAGCCGTCAGGCGGTCCCTCGGTCGGCCGAATTCCAAAGTCTTGGTCCAGCGTCGGTTGTTGTCGCGTACTCTTCTGACGTCAGGAAGGCTAGAGTATATAAGACACAGCCGACGCCATCTTCTTCAGTCTTTCTTGCCCCAGATGTCAGGTGCCCCCAAAAGGAAGGCAATACATAAATAAATCTAATCCACAAAAGTAAGCAAATAAAACATAGCAGGATAACCCAGTCAGCAGGTATGAATAGGTATTCAGACCCCAAGGTCTTACCAAGTGGGGAAGGAGGGTGGGAAACCTGTACTGCAGCTGTAATAGCCCTCGAACATCTACATTTATGGTAGGTACAAAACTGTACTATGTTCATCGTGCATTACAGCTGCAGTAATCACATATGGGTAGAATCCCAAAGCTATGCATAGGGTGGTAGGTACTATCTACGGAACTGGGTTGAGCTAGAATGCCCTGCAAAACTGCAGTAGCAAAGCCTGCTCTTGTTCTGGAGTATAAAGGCAGATGGTAGTGTTTTGTGAAGGTATGTACAGAACTCCAAGTGGCTGCCTCCAAGATATCTTTAGTAGGCACTCCTCTGAGGAAGGCTGTAGAGGTGGCTGTGGCCCTAGTGGAGTGAGGTCTGATACCAGTAGGGACAAGCTTTCCATGATAGGAATAACAAAAGCGTATGCAGTGACCAATCCACTTGGAAATGGTCTGTTTGGTAACAGGTTTCCCTTGACTCCCCACAGCATAGGAAACGAGGAGTTGATCCGATTTTCTGAAGGATTTGGTTCTGTCCAAGTAATAACGTAGCTGCCTATGGATGTCTAAAGAGTGTAGCAGCCTTTCCCCTTTGTTTTGAGGGTTAGGGTAGAAGGTAGGAAGGTGTATGGCCTGGTTTAAGGCTACCCTAGATACCACTTTAGGCATAAAGGAAGGGTTGGTACGAAGGGAAACCCTGTCCTGATGGAAGATGAGGAATGGCTGCACCGCCATGAGGGCCTGTAACTCAGATACTCTATGAGCTGAAGTGATGGCCAGGAGAAAAGCTGTTTTCCAGGACAAATATTGTAATTCTGTTGAAGCAGCCGGTTCAAAGAGAGGTAATGTCAATTTTTCCAGTACATAGTTAAGGTCCCAAGCTGGCACTGGCTGTTTCCTTGGAGGTCTTATGTTCTTAGCCCCTCTGAGGAACTGTCGTAGGAGTGGGTGTGAGAATAAAGGAGGATCCATGTCGAATTCTGCAGAGATTGCTGAGGCATGTATTTTGATTGAGGAAAATGAAAGTCCATTGCTCAAAAGTTCAGCTAGGTACTGTAAAATCTGAGGTAGGTTCAATTTTCTAGGATCCTGCCCTCGTTTTTCATTCCAACAGCAAAACCGCTTCCATTTTGCGGAGTAAGCTTTTCTAGTAGATGGTCTTCTGGCCTCCAAAATGACATCCTGCACCTCTTTGGAGAGTAGTGTCTGATGTGATGCTAAGGAATTTTCCATGCAGCGAGACTGAGAACTGTGAAGGGTTTTGAAATTGTTCTGCGTCAGCAGTAGAGGTGTTAGAGGCAGGGGCCACGGAGGAGTGTGTGTTAGGCTCCTCAGGAGTGGATACCAGTGTTGTCTCGGCCAGTCCTGAGCAATAAGTATCATCCTCGGCTTGTCTGTTCTTACTTTCAAAAGTACCTTGGGCAGAAGAGGCAGTGGTGGGAATGCATAAACTGACCAAGTTGTCCATGTGAAGGAAAGAGCGTCCACTTTCCAGGCCTTTGGGTGGAAGGTCCTTGAGCAAAACCTTTTTAATTGATGGTTTCTGTGGGAGGCAAAAAGATCTATATCTGGCCTTCCCCACGCTTGAACAATCTCTGTAAACACCTGTGGATGTAGCTTCCATTCGTGAGGATCTGTCATATGTCTGCTCAGAGTGTCTGCCAGTGTGTTTTCCATTCCTGGCAGGTACTGTGCCTGAAGTTCTATTTGTCTTTCCAGAGCTAGGTTCCAAAGAGTCATGGCTAGTCTGCACAAGGGGTATGAATGATTTCCTCCTTGTTTGTTTATGTACCACATTACTGTGGTGTTGTCTGTTCTTATGAGCAGTTGTCCTGGATGCAGGAATTCTCTGAACGCTGAGATTGCATTTATTACTGCCAGCATTTCTTTTGATTGATATGAAGGTGCTTTTCTTTTGGGGCCATCTGCCCTGAATGCACCAGTCCTTCATGTGCGCTCCCAGGCGTAATCTGAAGCGTCTGTGGTTATGACTTGTGTAGCTTGAGGCTTGCAGAATGGGAGGCCTGTGTTTACTTGGCATGCTTGGGCCCACCATATGAATTCCTTTTGAAGACAGGGAATTATTGGAATCTCCGCTTCCAAGCTGTGACTGTGTTGAGACCATAGATTTTTTAGGTACCATTGAAGTTTCCTCATGTGCAGCTTTGCGCATGGGATTAGAAGAATGCAAGATGCCATGAATCCCAGAGCCTGCAGGATTTTCCTTGCAGTAAGCCTGGTACTTTTTGCAAGTATTTTGAAGTAATGAGATAGTTGCCCTCGTTTTCCTGGTGTAAGATAAGCCATCCGGGTGTTTGTGTCCAAGTTGGCACCCAGGAAGGTTATTTTCTGAGAGGGTGTTAGCTTTGATTTCTCCTTGTTGATGGTGTATCCCAGAGAAAGCAGTAACCGTGTCACATATGCCAGGTGTTTCAGAAGTATGCGTTTGCTGTCCGCTTGGATCAGGCAGTCGTCCAGATAAGGGTAAATTTGTATCCCTTGAAGTCTGCAGTATGCAATCACTGATGCCAGGCACTTGGTGAATACTCTGGGCGCAGTAGATAAGCCAAAGGGCAATGCAGAGAATTGATAGTGGTTTGAACCTGCAAGAAATCTGAGGTATCTTCTGCAACTTTGTCTGATTGGGACATGCAGGTATGCCTCCTTGAGGTCCAATGTTACCAGCTTGAACCCCTTGCCCAGCATGGGAAGGAGTTGCTGTAATGTGAGCATCTTGAATTTTGGCACGAGAAGAAATGTGTTTAGAATGGATAAGTCCAGTATGGGTCTCCAGTCGCTTCCTTTTCTTGGCACCAGAAAAAACCTTGAATAAAAACCTTGTGCTTGTTGGTGCGTAGGTACCTTTTGTATAGCCCTCATGTTTAGGAGCTTTGTAATTTGTAGTTGTGCCTCTACCCTTTGATTTTGTGGTAGGTTTGGCATGCCTCTCATTTTTGGAAGAGTATGAAAATGGAATTTGTAGCCTCTGTTTATAATGTCCAGAATCCATTTGTCTGTTGTGACAATATGCCAATTGTTTGCAAATAGTGCCAGTTTCCCTCCCAAAGGTGCTGCCAGTTGTATTTTGCTTGGCATGGAAATGAGGGAGTCATTGAGTCTGTTTCCTGTACTGCTGTGCACTGTCGTCACCACCTCTTGGTGCTGGTGATTGCCATTGTCTGCCTCTGTAGGACCCTTGGGCTTGTCCTCTGCCCCTTCCGCGTCTGTATCTGCCTCTTTGGGGCTTGTCAGTGGTTGGAAAGGACCAGTTTTTTGAAGGCCAATTTCTACTGAACCATGGTGGCTGAACCTGTAAGAAAGCTTTGACAGTTTGCATAGATTTTGCTTTTTCTTCCATTTTACGTAATATATCCTCAGCATTAGCACCAAAAAGAACATCCTTATGTAAAGGTGCATCCAGAATTTTTGCTTTCACATGGTCTGGCAGATTTTGTTCCCTAAGCCATGCATGTCTGCGAATGACTGATCCGGTAGCGGCCGATCTGCTGGAGGCCTCTAGGGCATCATAACCACATTGTAAAGTGTGCTTACCCACTTGTTCTGCACTATGCATCATATCCTGCAACTCTTTTATATCTGGTTGTTCAGGCTGTGACATTTTGGTCTTTAATTGTGATAACAGGAATTGTTGATATTTAATCATATGAAACTGGCAGTTTAAGGCCCTCATGGCTAGGGTGGCCGAGGTATAAACCTTCTTACCCCACCTTTCTAGAGATCTAGATTCCCTTTCCGCAGGAAGTGGATTCTTGGCCGTGGAGGCCTTAATTCCTTTAGGGCCTTGAGAAATAGTTTCAGGGTCTGCATTATGGCCTTTGTAGAGGAACTGATGAGAATTAGGTACTCTGTAATACCTATCCGGCTTAACTGGTGCAGGAGGCAGAGAATCAGGGTTAAGGCAGGCCTCCGAGTAAACATCATCCAATACCTCCAAAACAGGGGGAATAGCCAAAGGTCTATGCTGAGGTAATCAGAGAAATTCCCTAAGCCTTTTCTTGGAGTCTGAAAAGTCTTGGCCTTCCCAGTGGAAGTGCTCTCTCAAAGAGTGTAAGGTTTCCCCAAAAGAAAAATCCTCAGGGGGGGATACAGAAGGAATAGACTGCTCTGCATCCGAATCCTCGAAAGGGGAATAAGAGTGTTCTTCAGCATCAGAATGTTCTGATAAAATGGATCCCTGGTCAGAAGTAGGAGAATCCTCCTCTACTCTGGGTCTCTTGTCCGGAGGGGCCTGGGAGCCTCTGATAAGAGTGATAAGGTCCTCAGCCATTTTAAGCATGTGCTTCTTAGGCATGGGCCCAGGTGATGTGCCTTGTGTAGCCGGCCTAGTATGGTGCCTGGCTGTTTTGGATTTAGTGAAGGCCTTGATGGAGAAAGTTGATGAAGGCCTAAATACACCATGGGTGGATGTAGATCTATCCACATTGGTAGGCTCGACATATGCAGGGGCTTCGGTTGTAGTCTGGGAAAGGGCCGAAGAACCAGCGGTCTCGGGTACAGAAGACCCCGCCGAGGGAGTGTCGTCGGTAGTCAGGGACTGCAAAGGCGTCTCACTGAGAACCGGACCACGTGGAGCCTGCTTCGGCGTGGTATCGGTGGAGACCGCGGTCCTCGTCTGGCGGTCCTTTTCTTTGCGTTTTTTAGACAAAGCGGTAGTCGGAGTATCCGACGACATTTTATAATTAAACGCTTTACCAAAGTGCTGGGCGAACTCCGCCCGACGCTTGATAGTGCGTTTATTGAAGGTAGCACAAAAGCGACAGCCTGAGACGTCGTGGTCTGGGCCCAAACAAGGTATGCAAAGGGAATGGAAATCCTTATGCGGTATTTGCTTCCCACAAGAAATACAATTATTAACTTTTTCTGACATCGGTCTGAGGCAAGAAAAAATTCCCCAACGGGGTACTTAGCTTTAATGAAGACTTCGGTTCCAAAATTTTTCGTAATTCAGGAGCTGGCCGACCGGCACTTGCGAACTGCTTCTGCTTCGGGCACTGCGCGGCAAAAAAGACTGAAGAAGATGGCGTCGGCTGTGTCTTATATACTCTAGCCTTCCTGACGTCAGAAGAGTACGCGACAACAACCGACGCCGGACCAAGACTTTGGAATTCGGCCGACCGAGGGACCGCCTGACGGCTGAAAACCCATATGTGATTACTGCAGCTGTAATGCACGATGAACATCATGTCTGTTCAACTGATCCACCAAGGAATTTAGCCTCCCTGGAAGATACTGGGCTATTAGATGTATGCCCATGGAAGCTGCTAATGACCATAGTCTCATGCTTTGCCTGCACAAGGGGTAAGAGTGAGTCCCTCCCTGCTTGTTGATGTACCACATGACTGTGGTATTGTCTGTCCTGATCAGCTGAGTCCCAGGGTAGAGTAGGCCCTTGAAAGCCAGCAAGGCCTGCTGCACTGCCATCAATTCCTTTAAGTGTATGTGCAGGTGAATCTGCTGGGTGCTCCAAGTCTCCTGAATGCTCCTGCCTTCCAGATGAGCCCCCCATGCATAAATTGAGGCGTCTGTGGTGAGAGTCTGGCTGGCAGGTGGTAGGCAGAAAGGCAGACCCTTGTTCTGAGAACAGACTGTCGCCCACCAGAGGAACTCCATTTGTAGACAAGGAATTAAGGGAAAAATCAAGTCCAAGTCCTGTGTGTGTGTTGACACCAAAGATTCTTGAGGTACCATTGAAGTTTTCTCATATGCAGCCTTGCATATGGGATCATCAGAATACATGAAGCCATGAACCCCAGTGCTTGCAGGAATTGCCTTGCAGAGAGCTGGGTCATGCTTGCCTAATTCTTGAAGTAAACGGAAAGATCTTCTTGCTTCTCTTGAGGGAGGAATACCATCTGGGTGGCTGTATTCACACTCGCTCCCAGAAAAACAATCTCCCTTGTAGGAACCAACTTTGACTTCTTTTCGTTGAGAGTGTAACCCAAAGAGGTGAGAATGTTCTTCACGAACTCCAAATCCGTTTCTAGTTGTTCTGGGGAGTTTGCTTGAATGAGACAGTTATCCAGATAAGGATAAATTTGAATGTTTCTCTGCCTGCAAAAAGCAATGGCCGGAGCCAGGCACTTTGTAAAAACTCTGGGAGCAGTAGATAAGCCAAAGGGCAGTGCAGAGAAGTGAAAGTGTTGCTCCCCAGCCCTGAAGCAGAGGAACTGCCTGCAACTTTCCCTTACTGGAATGTGCAGATAAGCCTCCTTGAGATCCAAAGTTACCAGCCATGAATCCTTGCCCAGCATGGGTAGCAACTGTTGAAGAGTGAGCATCTTGAACTTGGGAATCACCAGAAAAGTGTTGAGAATAGACAGATCCAGAATAGGGTGTCAGGTGCCCCCTTTTTTTTGGGTACCAGAAAAAGTCTTTAATAAAAACCTAGGCCTACCTGATTTGCAGGAACTGGCTCTATAGCCCCCATGGTCAGTAGAGAAGAAATGTGACTTTCTACCTCTGTCCTGAGAGTTCTGGGTATGTCTGGGTACCCTTTCAGAACAGAGAAGGTGTGAAAATAAAACTTGTAACCTTGGTTTAAAATATTGAGCACCCATTTGTCGTCTGTGATGGTAGACCATACTTCTGCAAACCTGGCTAACCTTCCCCCCAAAGGAAACCCAGGACCTGCAGAGGTAGGCACAAGAAGGCCAGAGTAATTGAGAATGCTTGCTTTGGGAAGCTGGCTTAGAACTCCCCGATTTAGAGGAAGAAGAATGCCATTGTTTAGCCCTTTGAGGGGCAGAAGCCTGTCCTCTGGAAGATCTGAAACCCCTAGGCCTAGAGCGACCCTGCTTGCCAGGATCAGGGAAAGACCAATTCTTGGAAGGGTAATGCCTACTAAACAGAGGAGGCTGAACCTGCAGGAAATCTTTGACAGCTTGCATAGATTTTGCCTTATCCTCCAACTTCTTCAGTACCGCCTCAGCCTTATTACCAAAAAGATTGTCCTTGTGCAAAGGAACATCCAGCAATTTAGATTTAACAGGTTCAGAAAGAGACTGCTCCCTGAGCCAGGCATGCCTTCTAATAACAGAACCAGTGGCTGCTGCTCTGCAGGAAGCCTCCAAAGAGTCAAAACCACAATGTAATGAATGCTTATTATGTAGAGTGGCAGAATTCAGTAAGTCTTGTAAATCTTTGCTCTCCGACATGGAAGCAATATCCCCAAGTTTAGTCTTAATAGTCTCCAAAGTATGTTGCTGATACTTAAGCATGTGAAAAAGGCAATTCACAGATGTAATGGCAAGTGTTGCAGAGGTAGAGACTTTTTTACCCCACCTGTGCAAGGCCCTAGACTCGTTATCAGAAGGAACAGGGTTTTTAGCAATAGTAGCCTTAACACCCTTGGGGCCTTGAGAAATAATCTCAGGATCAGCAGTAGGGTTTTTAAAAAGAAATTGGTGAGAATCAGGAACCCTATAATACCTATCAGGTTTTCTGGGGGCAGGAGGGACAGAATTAGGAGTTAAAGAATTTTCAATGAAGACATCATCCACAACTTCCAAAATTAGAGGTATAGCCAGAGGCTTATGCTGTGGCAAATCCAAAAATTCCCTGATTCTCTTCTTAGACTGGGGAAAATCCTGACATTCCCATTTAAAGTGCTCCCTAAGAGTATGCAAAGTATCCCCAAAGGAAAAATCTTCTGTAGGGGAGGCAGAAGGGATAGAGTCTTCAGCATCAGAATCCTCAAAGCCAGAAAAAAGTTGAGAATTTCCTTCTTCACCAGCAGAAACAACGGAAACCTCAGAATCTGAGATGGACAAAACATCAGGAGACAATTCCGTAGCCTCTTGGAAGGGGGAGGATGAGAGCCCCTAATCAGTGAAAGAAGATCACCAGCCATCTTTACCAACTGGGAATGAGGCACAGGAGGGGAGGCCGACGCCTGCCTGTGTGAATGTTTGCGGCTGGAAGGTTTGCTAGCAATCCAGAGGGACTCGGGAGACCTAGCGACTGCAGAAGTATGGCCTAAGGAAGATGGTCTGGATCTGGTCTTGTGTCAAAGAGAAGAGGCGTCAGAAGCCGGTGCCTGCATAGCGTCTCTGGACTCATCTGAGGTGGCGACAGACAGTGGGGGTCTGAGGACGAAATAGCAGACTGCAGCAAGTAGACTCATTAAAAGTCTCGGCAGAGGCCTGCGGCTTAAACTCTGTGGACTGCAGGGGCTGCAAAAGCACCTCACTGACTACCGCTGGGCTGACTACCAATTTCACCGGTGCGTCGTCAGCAGATTTAACCCTAGGCCTGTCACGGTCTTTGTCTTTGCGTTTCCTAGGTATATCTGAAGCCTGGAGACCAGAAGACGTCATACTGATGAACTTAGGCCAGACTCCAAACTATTTATAGAAAATCTTAGATCGCAATTAGAGACATCGTGCTCAAGGCCCAAACAAGTTATACAATAGGAATGAAAATCATGGTGCGGAATCTGTTTTCCACAGGCAAGACAGTTATTAACTTTATCTGACATTCGTTAAAGCAAGAAAAGAGGATCCCCAACAGGGTACTTATCTGAAGGAGTCTTCAACTTGGTAGTCGGAAAGCAAAAAGAAGATAAACGGACGACCGGCACTAGTGAGTATTGCATCTGCTTCAGGCTCTGCGGCAAGAAAGACTGAGGAAATAGCATCGGCTGCCTTCCTTTATACCGGACGTTCTGACATCAGTTTTACAACCGACGGCAGCCAATGTCACATACCAAGGACTCTGGTATTCGGGCCGGCTGAGGGCTACTGGGAGCCGGATAACCCATATGTTAGGACTGCAACAGTGAAACAAGAAGAACATCATCTATTACTTAGTTACGTAGTGTGCATCCGTGTTTGACCCAAAACACTTCTAGAGATGCATAAATCACCTTTACAAGATTTCAGATGTTGCACGTGTCCATGTATAATACATTTTGACTCATTAGATGGGGTATGCTAAGCCCCCTCCCAACTAAGATTTTACCTGAAACGTAGAAGCAAATGGCTCAGTTGGTGTACCTCATGAACAAATTAAACTTAATAAAAATGAAAGACAATAGTTTATCAGCAGAAGATGCATCAGTGGAGTTTTTAGCAACTGCATAACATTTAAGTAATATTTTACATTAAAATTTTTCCATACTTTTTCCATGTATGCATATGTGATTGTGTGTGTGGTGAGGAAATACGAACTGGTCAACAACTGTACAGCATCTACATTTTTGCTAAACTGTTAATACGAGTAACAGCTTGGCAATTAACCAATTGCTTAAAATTGTCTAGCAATTTCAATTAACTAATTGGTGATCCTCACAGAGAATGATGCCAATATATCCAAGAAGGGCATACTGATTGACCAAGGGCATCGGTGGCTGTTTATTCCAGACTTCTGAGTTCAGCTTTACCGTTAAAAGTATATTGCCTCTACAAAACCTAAAAATAACAGATTTCAAGCATGAGGATGCAATGCATTCGAAGGCAAGGTTTTCAGTCATGTATCATGAAACCTATACCTTTGGTTTTCAACATTCCTTATCAAGAATAGCTTATACCACAGTTGACCAACTCTATAATATCTCGTGGTGTCTCTCTACTGGAAAGCTGGAAAGGTAGGATGATCTCCCTATCTAGGCCACAGACATGTGTATCCCTTCCATGTTTAGCAGTACAGTGCAGCATAACTGACAAGACAAAGATTATTTAAGTGCATCCTTCTTCCCAACCTTTTACAGTTTTTCATCAAACCCTAGAGAGTTAACCAACAAGTGTGTGTATGGGAAGACATGCATAGTCTGCACAACAGTGGACTGGTCACTGTGGCAGCATAAAGATCACAGTGTAGCACAGCTTATACCAAGCTGGCCTTTGGGGGTCATGATTATGTGACACTGTGCAGCTTAGTTCTCACACTTCTTTAAGCACTCCACCCTAATTCTACACACAGGCTCAGTGAGGTGGCACAAGGTTAACCACTCAAGGATCTTACCAAACTTTCCAAAATATATTTCTGCACCTCTGTTGTTCTGAAGGTCCCCAACTCAATCTGATATCTGTGCCAATCCTAACACAATTTAAAGTACATCACTGACATATGCCTTACAACTACAATGTAGGTAACATAACAACCCGCTTCCCCCATTTCTTTATGGGAATATGTCATAACTGCTTTCATTCTTTCTTCATATTCTATACTTTTGCAAATCCCTGTCAATTCTGGGACAATCTACAACATGGTTTCAACAAGTAAAATGTTTTCCTTCCTACACAGTGTACATATCTCTATTGAGTACTCCCAACGAGGGCCTCAACAAAATGCTATACAGAGTAGGAAAATCGTCCAAAACTTAGCAGTTTACTTCCCTCACCAGAAAGCTTATCTTTCAGTCTGCATTAGCTTCAGCTGTCTCACAATGCTATATTTGACCAAAATTAAGAGTGATAAAGAAATTCACTTCTCTTCAATCTACCCAGCTCACATGAGCCCTTGACTTGCTTCTTTAAAAACTAAATGACTTTGCTTCTTTATTATCAGATCCCAACTACTACCCATTTGCTTGCCATGCCAATTCTTTTAAGTTATAAGTGGAATTAATCCCTTTATCACAGACTACTGCTCCACTTTTAGTGATGAAAGCAAAACGACTATCTTGTTGTTCAACTCAATTCCAATGCTTCATCAGCTGCAAATATGATAAATAAAATCAGTCCAAGCATAGTCCTGTGACACCCTTCTTACAGGTTTCTAATTTGACAGGGGCTCATTTACCACCTTGTTCTACTTCTTGTCTGCCTATCAATGCCCCAACACATAGAATCAATCATCTAAATGTCTACCTAAATACCATTTAACCTATCTATAAACATTCTGGGTTTGATCAATTTGACAGTCTTGTTGTAGTCCAGGCACATCACAACCACTGAGGCAGGCGTGAAGTCAAAAATACATCAAGTTGCCATCTTGCTACCCCTGTTCCACCCCCCAAATAAAATGTCATTTATTCTGTGGTATGCATCATAAAAGGTTCTAATTTTACTGACTGGCTACTTGTCTGTAAATCACAAACACCCAGACTTAGAACAAAAGCAGAAGAGCTGCACATGCTGAACCACGTTACTGCAAGGGAGTATAAAACACGGGTATTAAGTATGGTGCTACCATTTGAAAAGTAAGTATTTTGCAAGGGGCATCTCCCCCATACACAAGTAACTTTATACAAACACATCTGAGGTTGTATAACAATGGAGAAAATAAGCTATTTTTAAATGAAAATCAAGCAGTTAACTTTTTACTTATGCTCTGTAACTCTGGAGCATGAAATAATTCAGTATTTGAGGTGCTAGAAGCAATGCCCCAAAAGATGGGGTTGAGGATAGTCCTCCCTGCAAACCTGTAGACTGTATCCATGCCATAAAATAGTTTAGACTAGAAAACACTAGCACTTGCTCACTTTAATACTGCCATACTCACAGGAAGGCCTGATGTGTGAAATTTTAAGCTAATCTTATTTTGAGTGAACTAAGGTTTCAGGATTTGTGTTTCATAAATGTACATTGGGAAAGTGATTGTCAATCAAAGTAGAGACTCCTGAATACAGTGAAGGTATAGCATGTATATTAAAATTCTCATATTAAAAATCAGTGATGGCTTGTGACTTCAAAACAAGAGGGCAGCAGAAAGCAACTGAATGGGGTGCTCATGCGCATGCGCGCGCACACACACACACACACACACACACACACACATACATACATATGTGCAAGCAAACACATGCACATATGCTTGCATGTATACACATACATATAGAGAGCACATGCATGTATGCAGACACATACACACATATGCATGCACACATACTAAAACAAACACACACTTGGCATACTAAGTGGTAGAGAGTATTCAATCCAATTCATCCTGGTTCTACAAAAAGTCTTTCAAACTCAGCACTGAAAAACTGGAAATATGAAGAATTAAAATATTTTTGAGGCACATGAAGTAAACACACAATTGCTAGCACATCTGCCTAGTAATTATTCCTCTAGAGCTGCTTCACCTATCCTCTTCATAGTATTTTCGAGCTGAACAGTATGAAAAAAAATACATGCCATCTTACAGGCTGGCTAGCACTGGCAAGACTTATTTTTTTCATCTGAATCCATTAGAATTCTATAATTGGAAACCATCCTTTGCTATCAGCGAAAAGTCTGAAGAAAACGTTGAACTTTTAAGACAAGTGAAATTATTGTTTTTAACAGCCAAGTTGCACAGGTAACACTACAGAGACAACAAGCAATTAGTTAATGGTATGAACTGCTGCAAAAACCCATAACCATTGCCATGAATGCAGACACTAGGGTTACCATCTGTCCCACTTTGGGCAGTTGGGTCCTGACAAAAAATATTAAAAATGACAAATGTCCTGAGATTGTAGGACATAATTATTTCCTATATTTTATGTAATAGCTGCATAAAACAGTTATTCTGTATCTAAGATACCTAAATGTTATAAGAAACAGAATAAGCAACTAAAATGCTGCAAGAATAAGCTTTTATTTAGGCAAAAAAGTTAAGTTCTCTCCTTTGTACTGACTGTAGGTATGTGTTGGCCTGTAAAATCTGATGTTTGTACCGAAAATGTCCCACTTTGGCCATCTGAAAAGGTGGCAACCCTAGCAGATACTGCTGGAAAAAATATACCATAATGCAAAGGACACTGCAACAAAGTCTCCCACAAAACAGATGTGGCTGTAAGCAAGTCCCTAACAAAAGAAATTAACTGCAGACTTAAATGCTAACCATAAGAGTCACTGTTGCAGTACAATCATCACAAATGGGAATAATTCTAAACCAGTGCAGACTAATCACAAACATGGGGTTGGGGAGCTAGCATGTCCTGTAAGATTACAGTGACAAAACTTGCTCAGCTCCAAGAATAAATGTGTAGCTTCTAATGCTTGGACAAGGTGTGCAGATACCTTGGGTTCAGACACACTTGAAAAGGTCTGCTGTAGCAGCCACTGCACTAGAGGAGATAGCTTTTGTAGATCAATGAGTGTTTATATACCTTTAAGAAGCTACTGAGCACATGCAAGCCTGACTGCCATTTTGCAGTTAGCTGTTGAGATGTGAATATATATGTATGTAAACTCTGTTAGTTCGTTCATATTTAAAGATGCTGCTATCCATCCTGATGTGTTTCTACGTATTAAAGCATCTGAACAAAACCCAAAGCCTTCTTATTATTTGTGCTAGAGATGAACAAGTGACACGGTACCAGTAGTGGGATGTCTAAAGGGTATGTAGTCAGAACCGGCACATCCAAGGGGCATGAAGTTTGAGATGGCATGGCTAAAATGATTAGAGGCACTTCGCTACAGTTGGAGGAATGGACAGGAGTGAACCATCCTAAAAAGGGTAAAATTTCACAAAACAGGTCAGAAACGAATTTAAATATTAAATCTTGCTCAGCACTATTTCTTATTCGTACAATATGAAAAGGGGCATACAGAACGTTCTAAACGATATTCGCATAAACAGATATATACGTTATTGATAAAAATATTCAAATTACTACAGAAAATGTTTGAAATATTTCAGTCTGAACTGCATAAAACAAGTAATGGGCAATGACTGCATTTTCTCAAAACATGATTTTTCATATTAAGCAAAGATATCTGAGCTTTCAGAAGTGTATAAAGTGTTTGCATGTTTGTGCAGTGTTACAGTAAAGCTACTTCGCAAAAGTACATCCATTACAAGTCATATTTCGCAAAGTATAGTATTTCAAAAAGTTTATTGTGCATTTGGACGTTGCTACAAGCTCATGGAACTGTTTGTGCATAATTACAAAGGGCCATATTTTCAGTGTGTTTGTGTATACTTTGTGGGCATGGCAGAGAGATTTTGAAAGCCCAGTGCACTTATGTTTGACAGTAATATTTTTTATTTATTTTACATTTATTGACCGGGAGTAGTCTGACTGAGCTACAAAATAGCCCCTTTTCAGCGGAGGCTCAGGGAGAAAAGCCCCAGAACACATTAAATGATAAGTAAAAACAATTACAGAGGCAATTACAATTTATGCTGATATATGCAACATTATACAAGTTATAAATATTTACAAGCAAAACATCAACAATGCAAGTAATGCGAGACAAATAGACATTCATACTGCCTTCTACATATTCATACAGGCATTTAGAGTTAGTTCAATAAATATTAGTTGTAGAAAGTGAAAAAGAGGGGAGGTATGTAGGGGTTAGGCTAAGGGATAGGAAAAGGAGGTTAGTCAGAGACTGATATACAAGGACAAAGGAGGAAGAAAGTGGACAATTAGTGAGGAGGTTTATATATTGCTGAGAACTGGAGAGTGTTTGAGCAAGAGTACAACATTTTCATACAGGCTGCATTTTCTGATAAAGATGACCATACAAAGGCATTTATTCTACTTAATTTAGCCGGTTCAGAAACCATTGAAAAGGAGCGCTCATTTGTGTATGCACCTGCTATTCATGCTGGAGAGGGGGAAACTTTCATAATGTCGTACAGGCTGAGTCAAGGGAGGACCGAGAGTGCTTAAAACATAAATTTAGAGAAATATGTAACCCACAGACAAATATTACAATAGAAAGGCACTTATTTTATACAAGGGATCAAAAGCCTGGTGAAACTTTTGCAGCATATATAACTGACCTGAGAAATAAAGCTAAAATGTGCAGATTTGGTGACTTAAGGAATGAGATGATAAAGAACAGACGTGTGGTATAAAAGGTGATGCTGTGAGAAAGATTTTGCTTCATGATAGTGCTTTAACTTTGAATAAGGCCATTGAGATTTGTCAAGATATATGAGCTTACAGAAAAGCACACAAATATGCTTACAAATGAGGGCAGCTCTACAAGACACAGTGATAAAGCTCATGTTGATGGTATGCAGCACATTATTAAAAGGAACAGGCCCAAGCATATGGCAGCTGCAACCCCCCGCAGCTCCTACTGCTAAACCCCAGAACTTTCTAGCACATTCCAGTCTTTGTAAAGTCTCAGTGAAGCACAAGAGTCAGTCAGCAAACTCAAAGCATGGGCCCCAACCTAGTTTCATTGCCATCTGTCGAATTTTGTGGTGGAAGCCATGAATCTAAAAAGGAAAAATGTTTAACTTTTGGTCAACGATGCCACAAATGCAATAAATAGAATAATTTCAAAAGATTTTGTAAATCTAAAGGCCCATATTCTTTTATTAAAAGGGAACATTTTAAAAAACAAGTTGATCAGTTAGACTGTGGCAGTTCTACTCTATGTTGATAGTGTATCAGTGCTTCATGAAATGGTCAATGCAATAGATTTAAGGGCCAAGAATGAAGTATTTTGTACTATTCGGATAAATGGCAAACCCACAGAGCTCAAAGTTGATGCAGGCTCCAACTGCAATGCTATGATTGCAGAAACATTTGTGAGTGTGTGTAAAGGTGAAAGGCTTGATGTGGCAAAGTGTGTGCCTATAGAGATGAAGAAATTCAAACCGAAGATTCAGTTGTGCTTTCAAGTTACTCTGCAGGAAGGAGCTATGATTTATTTTATGGGTCATGAGGCACGTCCACTCATTATTAGAGCTCAGAGACACTTTGAAAATAGGACTGCTTTCATTTAATAAAGGAAGTCCACTATGTTAGCTTGAAAGATCACTACTCTAATTTTGCCCAGCACATTTTTTCTACCAATGCAGATCTTTTCAAAGACAACTAGGCAAACTTCCAGTTGTGTACTCCATAAAGTTAGACCCAGAGGTCAGTCCAGTTATCAGACCAGCACGAAAAGTTCCACTAGCCATGCAGGATAGAGTCAAAGCTGAGTTAGATAAAATGGTGCAATAAGGTGTAATTTGTCCAGTGGAAACTCCAACAGAATGGGTATCTTCCATGGTAGTAGCACATAAGAAAAGCTCAGATGACATCAGAATATATATTGATCCATGAGATTTGAACAAAGCGCTAAAAAGACCTCATCATCCAATGAGAACAGTTAAAGAAGTTGCAGCCTTGAAGCCAAATGCCACTGTTTTTTCTGTCTTAGATGCAAAGAGTTCATTTTGGCAAATTCAGCTTAACAAAGAATCCTCATTGCTCACTACTTTCAGTACTCAGTTTGGCAGGTACAGATTTTTGAAAATGCCATTTGGGATAAATTCTGCAAGTGAAGTCTTTCAACATGCAATGGAGCAAATTTTGATATGTGCTATCATAGTAGACGACATACAAGTAGGAGGTCATGATGAAGCAGAGCATGACAGAAACCTCAGAAAAGTTCTAGAAAGGGCACGTCAAGTTAATCTTAACCTCAACCCACACAAATGCAAATTCAGGCTACAAAAAGTTCCTTATGTTGGTCATTTATTTATGATTACAGGCCTATGACAAGATCCTTCAAACCAATCAGCCATTCTCGAGATGCCAGCTCCACACAATGTTCAAGCCCTGCAGTGTTTTCTTGGCATTGTCAACTACTTAGGCAAGTTTATTCCAGACTTGAGCCAACTTTCAGAACCAGTCAGAGAGCTGACACGTAAAGATGTATCCTGGCCCTGGTTAGAGCAACACCAAAGAGCATTTGAGGTACTGAAACAGAGAACTGCTAGTCCGCCAAAGCTCACATACCATGATGTTCACAAGCCCATTACACTACCCAAACTGAACAGCAGTGTGCCCAGATTGAGACTGAACATACAAACACAACTGCCAAAAGCTCTAAGTTCCATGATTATGTTTATGGTAGACCTATCTAGATTAAAACAGACCACCAACCATTTAGTCACTATCTTGAGAAAACCAATGCATTCAGCCCCAGCCTGACTGCAACACATGATGTTGGAATTGCAAAAGTACAATTTCAATCTTGTCTACAAGAAAGGCAAACTTCTTTATCTTGCTGATACATTATCCAGATCACCCAGAAATACCACACTGAACAACAATCAAGGTTCTCATTCAATTGATGATTTTGAAGTCATGGAGGTGCATAATTTTTCTTTTACACATCTTGATGAGCTGAGAGATGACACAGCCACATATCTAGTTTTACAGAGGCTCAACCACTTTATCAATCAAGGATGGCCATCAAGCAATCTAGTTTACCTCAAGAACTGCAACCTTATTTCCCATACAGATATGAGATTTTGTCTGACAAAGGTATCAATAATGAAAGGACCAAAAGTAACTGTTCTAAGGTCCTTGCAACCTGAGTACATTACTATCTTGCATCATGGTCACCCAGGAACAGACTCTACCAAAAGAAGGGTGAGAGAGAGAGTATTTTGGCCTGCTATGTCACATTGAGAGAGCACTTTCTTTTTGTTCAGTATGCAACAGTACAAAGCCTCATCAACAGAAAACCACTTCAGCTTAACCAGATTCCAAACTACCTTGGTTGACAGCATACCTCTCAACTGTACAGATTTTTGCATCATATTTTTGGTCCATTTTTTCATAAAATTGTGGTTTTCTGGCAAATTAGTGGCAAATCATTCAAGACTGAATTTAAAAAATAATTTGAGTTTCAGACTTCATACCATTCAGAAAATTCATGCTAATGCAAAACCTGTTATTCTATCAACTTTAAGTTTATAAAAGCAATATTTAAAAAAATGTCCCTATTTTTGAGCCTTTGTCCCATTTTTATTTATGGCTTTGTCTAGATATGTTGCTTTAAGAGGTTGAGAGGTATGGTCGACAGTAGCCACAGGCATCTTTCAGTGGGATGGTCAACATTATTTGGTGTTAGTAGACTCTTACTCCAATTGGTTCAAGGTTGACCTACTTCCCAACTTAGCATCCAGTACTGTCATTACTAAGATGAAATGTCATTTTGCTGTACATGGAAGTCCACACAACGTTATTTCAGACAATGGCACGCAGTTTACATGCCAACAGTTCAAGAGGTTTACAGAAGAATGGGACTTTACACATGTTACAAGTAGTCCAGAGTACCCACAGTCAAATGGTTTGGCAGAACACGCAGTGTAAAGTGCAAAACAGTTACTTGAGAAGTCAAAACGAGATAACAGCGATGTTTTCTTGAATCTCAGAAATATTCGTCGTGATAAACATCTTGGTTCACCTGCTCAGAGACTTCTGTCGAGACAAACCAGAACCACATTACCACTTAGTTCATAGGTTCATAGGTTCATACTAGGCTATCTGCCCGAGGGCATTTATAAGCCTAGCCCATTGTTTTGTGGCTTACGCCACCCCTTTAGTATGGGGAACTATACCCATTATTTTGCTGTGCCTCTGTCGAGCAGTGACACTGAGGTAATTCCTGGGGTATATCTGCGATCTCCCATCCATTGGTCAAGATTTCTCTTGAACAAGGCCAGCGAGGTGCTCTGCCTCACATGTACCGGGATTTTGTTCCACAGCATAGGGAGTCTTTGGGTGATGAATCTATCCCTCCAGCACGTCCTATTAATAGCCGTGTTGAGGTTTAAGTCTCCCGCCCTTGTGGCTCTGATGGATCTAGATTTTTTGAGGTGAAGCATATTCATCAAATCTGGGTTTGACATGGCCTTGTATGTTAGGCAAAGGTCACCTCTGAGCAAGCGGTGGCGACTGAATAGAGCTGGAGTTCTTTCAGTCGGGCAGCATAGGACAGATTTTGAGACCCTTTATCCTTTTGGTGAGGAACTTTTGTGGCCTCTCCAGCTGCTGCAAGTGTCGGGTCAGATACATTCCAAATGGGGCATTGTACTCAATCATTGGTCTGATTAGTGATGAGTAAAGGGAGACTATGACCTCCCTTGATCTAGATGAGAATCCCTTCATGATAAGGTGGGCAATGTAGAAGGACTTCCTAACTACTTTAGCTACATGGGTGTCGAATGACAGACTACTATCAACCTGGGTCCCCAGGTCCCTGATAACTTCTTCTGTGCTCAGTGGATTGCCACCTATTTGGTAGCTAGGGGTAACCTTGTTTTCCCGAAGGGTATGACTATGCATTTTTTGGCATTTAACTTTAGGCCGTGGCTCTGGCACCAGTTATCCGTTTCTGTGAGACCCTTCTGAAGGATATCTGTGTCAGATGAGTTTTCTACTATGGCCCAGTTTGCAGTCATCTGCAAACTTTGTCAGCCATAACCCTCCTGTGTTTGCTTGTACTTGAAAAGTAGATGGCAAACAAGAGAGGGCCCAGGACTGAGCCGTGTGGGACACCACTTGTGATAGGCTTTGAGTCTGACATGGCGCCAGCAACTCTGACCCTGTGGGTTGTGTCACTCAGCCAGTTTGCAACCCATCTTGTGATGTATGGGTTAACATTTAAGCTGATGAGTTTTTCAATGATACCGAGTGGGGTATTGTATCGAAGGCCTTAGCCAGATCGAGGTAGGCTGTATGGCCAGCCTTTCCCTCATCCATGGCTTTGCTGACTGTTTCAAAAGTCAACCAAGTTTAAAAGGCATGATCTGCCTTTGACAAAGCCAAACTGGGTTGGATCCAAAGTCTGCAAATTCCCTATGTCTTTATTTATGAGGTCCATTATGATCCTCTCCATGGCTTTGCAGATAAGGCTTGTCAAGCTAATGGGCGGTAATTTCCAGGGTCTGTGGAGGCACCGCCTTTGTGAAGTGGGACCACAGTTGCAGTGCGCCACTCCTGGAGTGCGTATCCAGAGGTAAGACTTTGATTAAACAGCTGTCCTAGCTGTGGGTTTAATTCCTCATTGAGTTCGTGGAGCACACAGCCGGGGACACCATCGGGTCCCATGGATGCTGTGTTTTTGCTTTGGAGAGAGCAGTTCTCACTTGGGCGCTGGAGATGTTTGGGGGCTGCACTCATTTGGTATAGATATCTCTCCTTTTGGGGAGAAGTTGGCACTGAACCTGTCAGCCAGTATGTTGGCAATGTCTGTAGGATCAGTAATCTTCACATCATTTTGAACTAGTTCTGAGCATATCTGGGAGTTTCCTCCTAGGTTTCTAACATAGCTAAAGAAGGCCTTATGATTGTCTTTTGAGTCTTTAGCTATTTTTCTCTCAAATTTGCTTTGGATGATTTTATGAGAGCTCTTAGTTTTTACTTATAGTGATCAAGGGTGTCTTACCTTTTAAGGATTTTGCTCTATCTTGTAGTAGCTTCCTCCTTTTGTTGTAGAGTTTGTTTATGGCTGGGGTCCACCAGACTGGACGCTTGCCTTTGGTACAAAGAGTCTTTGTTTTGCTTGGGATTGCCTTATCCATGCAGTCCTGCAGGTGCTGGTAGAAGGCGTTTGTAAGTGATTCAGCGGCTTGAGTATTGTTTTCCGCCGGCTCGGGGGCCTGAAAGGAGACCACACTAGTCTTTAGAAGTGTGAAGTCGGCTTTTGAGAAGTTCTTTACTGTAGTCAGTTGTTGGTTCCATGTGTCAAGAACAGCAAATCAATGAAACAATCTGTTGAGGAAATGACTATCCCAGATGTCTACTACGATAAGACCAGCAGACTGCTCAATCCATTACGAAAGGAGAGGTGGTAAGGATGCAAATGTCCAAAGGTTATGATCAGATTGGTGCTGTGGAGAATATTTGTCCAGAACTGAGATTGTGCATTGTGAAAACAGAAGAAGGAATCTTTAGGCAGAATCGGACGCATTTACTACCAGTATTCAAGCCTATACCACAGCAAGTAGCCTGTGAGAGAGAGTGAGAGAGAGAGAGAGAGATTATCTCAGAGTGAGTTGTCTGGTATACCAGTTCCAGAAGAAGTTCCAGAGGACATTCCTGTTCCTGTGACAAATCGAGACATTCCTGATACGAGTTGTGCACTGCAGACTGTCCCTGTTGCTACTTTTAGTCCCAACTGTTATGTTAAGAGATATGGTCGACTCTCTAAACTTTGCAATGATATGAAGCAACCTGGACATGAACATTGTATTTTTGTTTCTGATATACACAGTAATGCATGCCTATCTCTGCTATTGTTTTGCATAAAGGGTAATATTTTAAGAGGGAGGATGTAGATCAGTGTGCGTGTATACACCTTTAAGAAGCTATCCAAGGGCTTGCACTAGAGTATAAATACTGAGCACATGCAAGCCTGACTGCCATTTTATAGTTAGCTGTTGAGATGTGAACATGTATGTATGTAAGCTCTGTCTTAGTTCGTTTGTTCATATTTAAAGATGCTGTTATCCATCCTGATGTATTAAAGCATCAGAAAGAAACACCAAGCCTTCTTATTATTTGTATTAGAGATGAATGCGCCAAAGCTTTGACCTATCCTTGAAGGAACCTTCAACAAAAACAATGCAATTACGCTAGCCATTTAGAACAAGTTTGTTTGGATGCAGGTTTACCATATGTCCCAATTTAAAGGAGACAAGCTGCTCTGTTTGTCTGAATTCTTTGGTTCTCTCTTCAATATAGTATCTTAATTAAGTATTGCATCCATCAGATGCATAAACATTTTGTCTTTATTTTGAAAGCAAGAAAAATATTTTAAGGTGCATACCCTGATTTAAGGCCAACTTTGAGACTACATGAATACGACGTTAGTCCTTAATGACACATTAGCTCAGTGGAAGGCTATACAAGGCTGTTTACACACAAAGCCTTGCAGCTCAGAGATTATACAAACTGCAGTTACTGGTACTAGAAACAGCATATTCTAGGGTTTTATACCAGGTGTACTGGCTGGTTTAAATGGATACAATTTTTTTTTTTCATTTACAAAGCTGAGATCCCAAAAAGGGGGAATCAATTTCCTCAGGGGATAGATAGCAGACCTCTTTAGGAAATTAGCTGGGTAGATGGAAGTCAAAGGAGGCTTCATAGGCAGGTACACCGAGATGAATAGATATGCTTTAACAGAACTCTATGTTAGCCTTTTGTCAAAGAAGGTCATCAGATGCTTCAAAGCATGTACTGGGCTGCCTTGGACTGCATACCACAACAGGCAATCCACGAAGACAACCTTCTCCAGTCAAACAAGTAGGATTTCTTAATGGCTGGTTTTCTGGCTTCCTGTAACATATTCAGCACCTCAGCTAGAAAGAAGCCCCAGCAGGAGATGAAGGTCTTAGTGTCTGCACTACTAATCTGAAAATGTTGAGGTTTGGATGCATCAGGCTTCTTCAATGTTGTGTCAGTAGTGTGCAGTGGGGCTGCCAGCTCCAACTGGTAGAACGATAAAGCCATGGCTATGTCACATGCAGCTAAAGTTCTATCAGTGTTTCTGGCACCTGCAGAAGCTGGTCACGGAGAATGGGAATGAAAGGCTGCTGCTGGCTTGCACATTCTGGGGTGGGGGTTGGAGGGTGGGGTGAACAGCTTTGTCTTACTACATGAGCAACATCCTGCTGTGGCACAAGGTGGCTGTTCAGTGGAGTTATGAGCAGGCTGAACCATGTACTACAGTGCAATCACACTGAATAACCACAGGGAAATGGCATGCACAGGCAGAATTCCCCTTCGGTGGGCTGCAACTGCAGACTCCAAGGAGCTGCTGAGGGAGGAGCAGCATGCTCCCAGTGATGTAGTTAGGCTGCCTGTCAGGACCATCACACTGGGCCACTCTCTACTGCTCAACTCAAGCTGTGAAATGGAGGGCTGCAGAAGGCTCCCGGCCAGGAAAGAATGGGCTTTAGAATTTGCTCCTACTTGGGGAACACCTGGCTCCCATCCCTCGGACAAATGAGTCAACTGGATGATGGTACAGGGACAATCAGGCAAGGTCTTATGGGGGAGGAAAAAAAAGTTTGTGGGGGGGGGGGCAAAGGGTTGCATCATTCCTCCATGCTTTGCTATGATAGCCAAAAGAACCACGGTTGCTTTGACCAAGGGGTCACTGTCTGTTCCTGCTTTGAGCACTGCTCTGTGAGGGAAGGGATGAGGGAAGATAGTACTGTTATATAGGCAACTTATCACAAATGTTGTTAGAGTACAGCCATTTTTGCAGTAATAACTTATATGGACCTCTGTTCCTGATTAGGTCTGATGTCTAACCTGTCTTTCAGTAATCAGCACCTTTCCCACAGCCAAGTAAATGTCACCTTACCTTAGACATCATAATGTACTTGGTATATAAGTGGCACCCACACGTCATCTTTGTGGGTTTTTTTTTTTTTACCTACAAAGCAGGCAGAGCTATTCTTATGTTAAGGTCTGCTGGTGTTGCTTGCTGCAGGGGTACATCCTGTGACTGAGAAAACATAAGACCTCCTTAGGGAACCTGAACAAGGAGAAGGGGAGCAAATTACAAGTTGTGAAAAGGAAAGAATATGTGGGTACCCACGTCAGACCCTTGTGTTCCCACTGCAGTAAAAGGGAAGGAGGAAGGGAAACAGGACTGCAACAGGGATCACATTCAAAGAAATACCATTATGGTAAGTTGACAACACAAAGGTACTTAGATTCCCAAAGCTTTTGTAATTAAGGTGGGACAGTTGGCTTACTGTCTGGGTCAAGAATGGAGGATGTCCTTCAGGACACTATAGAGAAATCCAGCACTTGCCCTAGATATCAGATCCAACCTGCAGTTTTCTGAGAAGGTGTAAAATGAGGACTGCGTAGCTGCTTTTAGGATGCCTTGATCACTCACCATTTTTAGGAAGGCAGTAGTAGCCACAGTTCCCCTTGCTGAATGGGGTTTGACTTTCATGCAACAACTTGCCATTGATTTTATAGCAAATGTTAATGCAGTGTGTTAGCTACTTTGAAATAGATTTTGCCCTGGAAATCCTTGCTTGTTTTCTGCAAGACAAATAGCTGATCTTATTTTCTTAAATCTTAAGTTCTAGCTAAGTAATATTAAGTTGTTCACACACACTTCTATGGAGTGCAAAATTCTCCCTATTTTGGGGGTAAAAAAAGAATGGAAATTCAAGGTCTGGTTTAAGAACTACTTCTGCAATGATTTTCAGTGTAAAGGAGGTGCTAATTCACAGGGTCATCCAGACTTCATGGGATTGCATACAAATCTCTGTACATGTTAGGGTTCATTGTTTGGAGACTGTCCTAGCAAAGGAAATAACAGGTTTCCAAATAAGAATTTTAGAGGTGCATAAACAGGTAGTTCGACATTTTGTAAGGTCAGTTTTTGCAACACAAAATTCAGGTCCCAGGCTGGGTGTGCTGTCCTCTTTGGAAGCGATCAGGTGGAATATTCCCTTTAAGAAAGCTCCACTGTGGGTCTAGACACCAGTGGAGAGTGTATACCATAGAATTTAATAATAACTGAGAGATGTACCTTCCAAAGGCACAAGATAAAGCTGAAATGAATAGCTTGGATTCTGGAGAGCCACTTGTGCATTCACTTGCTGGGGTGATGGTTGCTCCTCTTGTACAAGAGGACGACAACTTTCCATTTAGGTATGATTTCCTAGTACTTGGCCTTCCAGCTTACATCATGACTTTCAGCATGTGCTCAGAAAACAGGTGGCCAAAGGGTAACAATCACATTTTCCAAGCTGATAGTCTGAGCATGGACTTTGGGGCATATGAGACGATTCTCTGCGCTTTGCAAGGAGGTTCACTAACTGAAACAGTAGGGGGAACTTCCTTGACATCTGCAGTAGCACTGCTTGAATCAGAGTGGGACAATTATGATAATTTTTAGCCTCTCCTCTTTCAACTTCTAAATATGCTTGGGTTGTGGGAGAGAAAGTATAGAGAAAATAGACTGTCCAATCTAAGATAAAGTCATCTACTGCCTAAGCATATTAATTTGAAACTTTGGAGCAGAATTTTGTCAGAAGCTGGTATGATTGCTTATGTCGTAAGTGATGGTTTAATAAAGATGTTTCTTGTTTAAAAAAGAAATAAGCCGGCAGGATTCGAATAATTTCTGTAATTTTACTTAGGATATATGATATGTAGCAATATATGTGAAGTATAATGTTTATTAATATTAATTTAACACAGTTTGATTATCTTTGTATAAATGCAAAATTGCCCCTGTCACAAGTGATAATTCAATAAAGTCGTGTTTAAAAAAAAAAAAAGACTGGTTTGCTCAGAGAAGCATTGAGGTTATCTCTGTCTGGTATACCCCATCTTTTTGGGGTATGCTTGCTCTACAAGACTCATCAGGCATCCTCCTCCTTGCTTACTATGCTACCAACCCCCATAACTTTTAACTCACCAAGCACCCATCCCCAACACTCACATATACCTCACCACACCTCCCATACAAATCTTATCATTATATCATCACCAAGACTTACCCTAAATTTAATACTAGTGTCCTCCCTTCAAGACATATACAACACACCAATACTAAGTTGTCCTTCTACAGGTATAACCAACTTATAACCAAACTGAGGCACCTAATTTTGTACTCTCTAACAAAGATAAAACTCCAGTCAGATATCCATCCCCATCCTGGGCCCATCTGTACCTCTCATGTAACCTACCCATTACCCCCAAGCTCCTGTTCCTCCACATCCACCCAAAATCTCACAGACACCACTACCTATACATCTTTACCTATTTCCAGTAACTCTGACCTTCTCATTACATGCTTTAATCTCAGAAGCCTTGCAAACAAATTACCTGAATTCCATGCCACCCTTGCCTCCTATTCCCTAGACATTGCAGTCATAACTGAAACCTGGTTAAAGTCCCACATCAAAGACTCTGAAATTACTACAAATGGTTACAATATTATAAGACTGTACAGGATAAACAAATGTGGTGGGGGTGTAGCAATTATGTTTAAAGAATCACCTAATCTAGAAAAACTAAACCGTTCCCCATCAGACATCTCAAATGATGAACTCCTTATCACTTGTATCTAAATTAATCCTCACAAATCCATTAACATTATAGCCATCTACCTACCACCAGGCAACAACCTGCACAACATAGAATCCCTCCTATCCTTGTCATCTTTTGCTCTATCCCAAGAAACCATCATTCTAGGTGATTTCAACCTAGACTTTTTCTCCTGCTCCTCCGACTCCCCTACCTCATTTATAAACGTATACAACTTCACCCAAATTATTAACTACCCCACCCGCATTGACAAGCATTCCAATAAAAAATCACTTCTAGACTGGATTTTAACCAACAAACCAAACCACAGGTACCAGGCAGGCTGTCTACCAGTCATGCCAAGTGACCATGCCCCTACATTTCTAGTTAGTAAGAAAATACATATCCAAACCAGCATCTCGTACAAATACACCCATAGCAAAAAATATTTCTCCTCTGACACCTTCAATTTACTGCTACAAAACTGTGATTGGTCCCCATTAAAAACCTGCAACTAGACCTAGCTGTAGAATACTTCAATAACAAATTCCTTGAAATATTAAATAATCTTGCCCCCCTCAGAAAAGTTCGCGAAAAAAACAAACGGGTATCATGGCTTTCTAAAGAAATAAAACAACTAATGAAACAAAGAGACAAGGCCTGGTCACTATATCATATGACCAAAAATAACAAAGATCTCACCCTTTACAAATAACTTAGAAACCATGCTAAGAAAAACATCATCAAGGATAAAAGAACATATTTCCTCACCTGCCAACAAAAATACCAGCACTATCCAAAAAAATTCTGGCAGAATATCGATCACCTCCTTAACTGTGGTAAAACCCCTACCCCTGCCCCCTTTTACTACTAATTCCTCTGTGCCCTTAGCCTCACAATTCAATTCCCACTTCATCAACTCTCTCATCTCACCTAGACAACAAAACAATCCCACCACTAACTGTCCCCTCCGCTACATCTAATGACACAAACTCCTTCTCCTTTATTCCCATTCCAACTTCCTACATAAAAAAAATCCTATGCAAATTAAAGCCCTGCTGCTTAGCTGCTGACCAACTTCCAAATGAATACCCCAAACTAGATGCCCCATCCATCGCCTAGCCCATTTTACTAATAAACCACTCTGTCTCTGAACAATTTGTTCCCAAATTATGGAAAATCTCTCATATCATACCACTTCATAAGGGCAGCCCATCTAGAGACATAACTAACTACCGTCCCATTGCCATTCCATCCCCCTTTGCCAAAATTCTAGAGAAATGTATCCACCAGCAACTCATGAATCACCTCACTACCAACAACCTACTCTCCAGCACCCACCATGGCTTCAGGCTTAAACACAGTACTAACTCAGCCCTCAAAACTTTTACAGAGGCCATTCGCCACCTCAAAAATGAAGGACAACTAGTCTCAGACATTTTCTTAGATATGTCAAAAGCTTTTGATACAGTGTCCCATCAGCTGTTCCTCAACAAACTTGCCACTCACAATCTCAATACCACACCCCTAACATGGTTTCACAGTTATCTATCCGACTGTCAACAGGCCACTAAATGGGCAAATAGCCTCTCCCCACTATTACCAGTTACCACAGAGGTACCACAAGGGTCCATACTTGGGCCCCTCCTCTTCATAATATTTACCAGCAACCTATATACTGCCTCCCAACATGCCACCATCATCCAATATGCAGATGACTCCTCCCTTATCTGCTCAGCCCACTCCCCACAAGAACTCCAACACAAAATGCAATCATCATTCCAAGACATTGAAATGTACCTCACCAGCCACCAACTCATCCTAAACCCAAATAAGACCAAGCTCATAATTTTCTCTAATAAATCTTCTAAACCCAGTATCCAATCCCTCTGCATACTATCTAAAGGTACAAAAATCAAACCCACCAATCAGACCAAGCTGCTAGGGGTAAATCATAGATGACTCACTAAAATTTGATAAACACATCTATCTGACCATCAAAAAAATCCACTCTAAACTAGGCACTCTATACAGGGTTAAACCTTACCTTACACAACAAGCTAGAATGGCCACTGCAAGATCCCATTTGCTATCCACCCTCCTATACTGCTCTGAGGTCTTTACTAACCTACAAAAAACAAACTAAATAAACTAGACTCCTGCTATAACAGAATAGCTAAGTTTGTCACCAACCAACCCCACAGAACACACCATTGCACTGCTCTCCGACAGCTCAACTGGCTAGAACTTCCCAACCTATTATTACTAAAAAAAACTTTCACTTGCCAATAAAATTATATTCAAATCTTCTGACTGCACAGCTCTATCAAACCTAGTCCAGCCAAACACAAACTGTAGACTCCTCAGGTCATCCAACAAACTAATGCTAAAAGTAACCCAATCTCAAAACTATCACGGAGACTCCCTCTACTCCCATAAAACAGCCAAAGACTGGAACACCCTTTCTCAAGAGATAACTAAACCCCAAACCTGTCTACATTTAAAATGCCCTGAAGAAAGACTATTTAAATGATAATTGTCTATGCCCCTGTACTGCTCCCAACTAATATTCGTCCTATTTTTTCCCCACTCATCTCACACGTTAGCCCAAATAGTGCTCATCCCACATAAGACAGATAGTGGGATAGCCCTGTCTGTATTAATCTTTGTTCCTTCAGATGACCTAACCTGTAAAACTACATGACCAGTTTTAGTCTTTCAGAAGTGACTCACCTTGTAAAGCTACATGACTTATGTACCTGATATATATTGTAAAAAAAAAAAAAAAAAACTGTATTCCTGTATGCCTGAAACATGCATGTTTATATTGTATTCTATTAAAATTGTCTATAATAATTTTTGTTAAGGTCATTTACATATTTGTTAGCAATGTACTACTTAAACTAAGTTTACTGCTTGTACCTTAATAATGTTCTTGTTATTGTGGAGTTTTCTCCCCGGGTCTTGGCTGAAAACTGTTTTTTTTTTTCAACCCACCTGGACACTACCTGGTTAACAAATGAAAATAAAAAAAAATTATGAAATCTAAGAATGTATCCCTGTTTAGTATCTACTCACTGGGATCTATTGATGTCCTGCTCAGTTGGCCTACTGTAGAATTCTTCTGAGTTGGAATGTAGGTTGTTTACAGGAATAAACTGCATTTCAAGGCCTGTTTGCAAGCCTGCATGCCTGACCTCTAGAGGTGGCAAAAGTGAGTTTCCACTTAACATGCAGGATCTTAGGCTGCCAAACTATCCTGAAGGTTCTGAAAGCCTGATCCACTGCCATCATCTCTTACATATACATGCAGTTTTCCTTCCCTGTGATTTCATATGCATTGTACTTTGAGATAAAGGCATGGGTCCTCCATTCTATGTCCGAGGGGTCTGTGAATAAAGTTTGGTTTGGGGGTGGGTGATTTGAAGGGATTGCCCTTATTCTTTCTAAATTGCATCTACCATTCTAATTCTCTCCTCATACAGGGTATGAGTAGGATGGACTGGGAGTGTTTATCCCAGGTATTCTTTACATACCCTTGACATTGCACCATATGCAGTCTGTGCAGACACACTATGAACATTAGTGGATGGCATGTGGCCCCAAATGCTCAGAAAGTCCTCATTTGTTAACACCTAACAGTGTCCATTAGTTGGTAGCAGACAGCTGCTGGACAGTTAAGTTCTGTTTCACTGTTGCAGATTGTTTGTCAAAAAAACTTGTTTGGACTGTTGAATGGAGCAAATCTGTGAAGGTTTGGTTTGGCTGCAGATGGTTGGTGTATTGCATTGTCAGTGTATTTAGCTGAGCATTATCATGTCAAATCTTTCAATCAGAGCTGCTGTAAGCACTGGTGTCAGTTTTATACAAGGGCAGTGAGAGTTCATGTGTTTTTGCCTAAAGTTAATTTGTTTAGCTGAGGACACAAATGAAGATGCTGCTGTTATTAAGTATTTTGACTGCTGGTCTCTGTCTATGTAAGGTGCCCTTTGACTGACAAATTTTCAGGAATTTTGTGTTTAATAACCCAATGGGTACTACTGATGATCATGCAATATAGGCTCTTTTTGATTTTCAGGTGACTGAATTTTACAACAGCTGACTTAATGGATTTGTACTGATTTGCTGGCATTCTACGACAATGAAGTTTGTCTGCTTGGGATAGTTTCTTTTCTCTGGTTGTTAATGTCATTTGTTTTAGTGGTTGTTAAACCTTTTATCATTTGGAAACTGGAATACTCCCATTAAAATGTTCTGGGACTTCTATGCTTGTCATCTGATTGTTTTAAAGTCTACTGTGACATTTGATTATGTGTTAGCTCTGAAGTCTCTACACAACAGATTTAATTCAGAACCTGTATTATACTAATGCCATTATGACTCATTGTTCGAAGTCATGTTGAGATACAGTGCTTTGTTGAGAAGCACTCTAATAAACATGAACTTAATGTGTTCCCTAGCATGTCCAAAAAGACAGCAGTTTGATTTGTGTTATTTAAGGACAAATCCCCTGTTGAGGCAGTTTATGGTGTACTCCAATACCCTCTACAACTCCTCCTCCTGAGACTGTGCCTAAATAAGACACTCATCCAGACAAGAGTAAATATGTATACCCTTTGTTCTGCAGTGGCCTATTACTGGTGGCAGGTTATAAAAACTATCTGTGCAAGTAGCCAAATTATAATTACAATAATAGGTTTTATGTTAGCATGCATTTTCTGAAGGCTATGAAGACAAACTCGAATTCAGTTCTTTGCCAGAAAACCACAACTTTAATGAAGAACAGAACAAATACATGAAGCAAAAATCTGGACAGTTGAGATGTATGCTATCGTCAGTAAGGTCCTTGCTCATGGGGGTCATTTTTATTGCATCTGGGAATAGGAAGATGAAATGTTTAACTGACTCTATGGCTCTCCCTTTAGCCTCCGTTTTTTAAACACACAGTGAGACGGAGGTCCAGGGAGCAACTCCTTATCAAAGTTGGCATTAAGGAGTTAAGCTTTCACATGACCTGAACGGGACGGAGTTCTCAGATAAATATGCTTCCTGATAAGTGACCCCTTTGCAGCAGCCCTAGATGCTACATCCACAGCATAATACCCACATTTTATGGCATGTCTGCTCAACTGCAAAACAGTCCGGTCTTGGCTAAACATAATTACCTTCAGGGCTTCATCCTGCATTCCCCCACAAGTATCTTGGAGGTGCTTAGTGATATGTTCCTGATAATTTTGAATGTGGACTAGAGCAGTCAGGTCTTTGAAAGGACACAGTTGCTGAAATCTATACCCTTCTTGTCAAAATGGTCAAGCAATCTGCTTTTCCTTTCATTGTGAAGAATATTCCACCATGGGAATGGTCTCTTTTAAGGCCAGGGTGACTGAGGTGTATATGCTTTCTTCAAATTGGCCAAGCAATCTGCTTTCCCTGTAAGTCGGATGATAATTCTGTCAAGAAGCCAGTCTACCTCCCTTGGCAATGCCCAGGTGTACTGCATTTAAATCTGCAGTGGGGTTCTTATACAGAAACCTGTTAAGATCTTGAGCTGTGCCGAATCTGTTAGGTCTCTTGGGAGTGGGAATGGGTTGGGAAACTGGCTCCATAGTTACTATCTCAAACACATAAAAAATATCCAAAAGGGTTTCTTGGACTCGAGGGATAGTCACTGGTTTAGAGAACCCAAGACCCAGAAGATCCCAGTATTACTTGTTTGAATCTGAGACTTCTCAGCCTACCATTTGAAGTGTTCTTTCAAGAATGAGACAGTGAACTACATGTCCTCTGGTAGAAAATCAAATGCCTCAATACATATGTAAAAGAACAGATGGGAGGAAAGCTGTGACATTTAGTCCAGTTCCCCCATTCTATTCTGAGAGACTCAAACTCCTCTGATTCTGGAGGGAGATCTCCCTCTTTCTCTTGGGAGGAGGGACTACAGATATAGTGGGATGTCCTGAATCTGGGTGCAGGCTACAAAGAACCTGAAGAAAACCCTTAGCCAACTTATCCCAATATTGTGAGGAAGGCTTGCTGAAGATGGGGGTGGGCAGACCCACCTAAATGCAGATATCCTGGTAAAAGGGGTGCCTTTGGTACAGGTGCTGAGATCTTAGGTGGATGGGTAACCTCCAGGGATTTTGAAATGTTAAGGGTTACATCCTTGGATTTTGACTTGAAAGCACAGACATCTTTGACTGTGGGAATTCCAATGCTGCCTTCTTTAGTAATCGGTCACTATGAGGTGGACATATGGAATCTAGAGTCTGACAAGGAGCACAAACCCTGGTTACATGGTAGGAGCCACAAGCACACGTCAGCCTCCCAAGGAGTAATGTCAGAGGTCTTGACAGTAGCAGATACAAGGGCTGAGAGCTATCTGAATGCCCCACAGAGGTGGCATCCTCAGATCTAGGGAGTCTCTACTGAAACTAAATGTTAAGTCTCTCCCTTTCATTTTTCTCATGGGCAAACCTCTCTATCTCTTTTTTTATGGGGTAAACATCCATGCTACCCTGCTGCTGTGAGTCAGCAGATGAAGACTTTAGTAGGGCTGCAAGTCTCTTTCTGGCCTACTACAGTTGTAGGGTTTATTGCCTTTTCATTGCAGTCTTCAAGCAAAATGCCTGGCAGACAGAACAATTAGCCACATCATGGTCTGGGCTGAAGTAGAAAACATACTGGACCTAGAAGGCTTTATGCATGCATACTTGGCAATTTTCTCAGGAGAGGACATATTCTACACCTCTTTGAAAGTCTATTTCCTGGACATGTGCTAACAAACAACTGCAGTCAACAATCATAAATATAAGAATGAGAAAGGGATCCCTCAGTGATGTAGTTATCACTCAATGCACTTCAGTTGTAGGTCTGGACTGATGATGTACTTTCTAGAAATAACCTCATATGGCAAGAAAAAACTGAACACGGCAAGGGTGGAAGTCACCTATAAGGCATACACATGAAGACGTATAAGGCAAGGTAGTGCTAAGTCCAGCCATGGTGGAAGGTGAAAGTCAGGACAGATGCTGGACTCAGCCAATGGCAGAGATGCTGTATGTTACGAGTGCAACACTGACTCACAAAGAGCACCATTTATCAGTCCCTTGTTTCAGTGCAAAGAAAAGGCACCAACTGCCCGATCACCTCTGCATGGGTACCTGGGACAGAACTTCCTGAGTGGATAATTCAGAAGGAAAGCAAACCACTGTTGCTCTGGAGTCCCACAAAGGAAAGTCAGTTTGTGAACCACCAGTGAGTCTTTCATTGGCTGGATGATCTGTTTAATCTGCTAGTGAAACCACAGACTAAGGAAAGGCAGAAGGCCTGCAGGTGCAGGTCATGTCAGATGGCTAAACTCCAGGCCATTATGCCAGTGTGAACAGTGTGTAACACAGAGGATTATGATCAAATCTCCCATCTTATAAACAGCTTATTATTTGTTTGAGATGTCAAGATTTTTTTCCCTGAGAGTGAAGCTCTTTAGGTGAATATTGCCATCCCTGTTGAAAAGAGAGAAAATAAAGGAGCACAACGTGTTTTACCAGCTTTGAAAACCGGTAAAGCACTTACAGATTTAAAGCAGAAAGCAGCATACCTCTCAGCTTCTTTGCTTAAACATATTGAACAAATGATCAAAATCATTGTTAGTTTTAAAAAAAATTGCTCTTAGTCATTTAAAATATTAAGATAACAGGTTTTGCATCAATATGCACTTTCTGAATTATAAGTATGAAACTTTAATCCTAATATCCGACATTATTGACTAATTATAATTTTCAGTGATATACCAGAAAATCAAAAAAAATAAATCACAAAAGACAGAGCAAAACTATGAGACAAACTCAGGGACAGTTGAAAAGTATGGACAGGAGGCAGGCAGAAATAAAGTTGTTTTACCTTCTGTCACTGTTCTTTGCTGGGCAGCACTGTCCGCTGTTGGTCTTTAGTGTGAGACCTGACCATAACAGCACAGAGAGAGTGCTGAAGTCTTAAACACTGTTATAATTGGGTTTCATGCTAAGGAAGCTCTTAACAAGTTTATATTTCTTCCCTGATATTAGAGTATTATCTTGATTCTCCATGCACTACAATGCATTACCCTCTTGGTTGATGATGTACCACATGACTGTGGTGTTTGTCTTTGACAACTGACAATACTTCTGGTTTCCAGGTCTTGAATATTTGAAGTACTATATCAATCAGTCTATTTTTATAGTCAAAAAGCTAAAATTAAACAAAACAATGCAAAGAATACAGTAAACTGGCAATAGCAAACAAGTACAAGAAAAAAAAAATTCCCAGAATGAATGATCATCACTCTAAAATTTGCCTCAATGAGACTGATGCACAGCCTACAAACCAGTCTGATGCGTCAAAAAAAGAAAAATTAAAGAAAGCACAGGCTGTTCTCCCTTTTCTACCTAGTATCCTGCAGACATCCATGGCACAGGGAGAACAACTACCCCACTCTATGGATGTCCGAAGCTCTGGAAGTCTGGCCCAATAGGTAGACATCAGCTTGTAGCCAATTGCTCTGGGCATTCAGTGTTCCTGTGTGAGCTCCTTACGCAAAAGTCTGGGACAACTAAGATGAGCCATCATGCAGAGGTGATCCTTAAGACAAGCAACACTTGGTGACCATTGATTTAGGCAAAATGTTGCCCCCCCCAAAAAAAAAACAAAAAACAATCTGAATACCATAACTGACACAATATAGAATCACCAACTACCATACAGTGAACATCTACTTAGCTACTCATCACTTACCTGCTCCTACTGTCATTCAGTCCTCAGAATTGACTGGAACAGACTCATGTCTGGTCTGAAATCAAGTTGTCCATTATATGTTAGCCAGACCTTGAACAATTCAAATACAGACCATGTATATATTCATGAGCATTACTCATTACCTCCATGTCATGTATGCACAAACTGAACTTGTGTGCAAATACATACAAACCTACACCCACACTCCTAATTCCTGCAAAATTCTGTTTTAAGAACTGCAGGAACATCTTCTGATCAGGTCGCTCAGCAGAAGGCTCAGTGAACAATTCTGTGACACTGATATGGCTGAAAATCTTGAATTAACAAACTTGCCTCTGTTTCATACATATTACACATACATGATCAGTATGAATGCTCCCTTAATTTTTTCAGTACCTGCTCCATTGTACAAAAGATGTGAGCGTCATCTTGCTGGAAGCGTCGGACTCGAGTTAAGCCAGTTAAAGCTCCAGAAAGTTCATTACGGTGGAGGACCCCAAAGTCTGCAAAACGGACTGGTAACTCTCTCCAGGACCGTGGTCGATGGTCAAACATTAGGCTATAAGAGGACAAAAGAGAAAGATATTGTGATTTATATGGTTCATAGACTTCTTTGCCAAACATTTTTGATGTTTCAAGAGCTAAACATAAATTTAGGATAAATGCATAAAATAAGTGGTACAAGGCTGGTTCTGTTTCCATAACAATACAAACCCATATTAATGTCATTCGTCAGGCGGTGTAATGCTATTATGCATTATTTTGTCAGATTGAAGGTCCAGCAAAATCAGTGAAACAAACTATAACTGCTTAAATATTCTAAGTAATACATTTCAATATTTCTAATAAACTGCTGATGGCATAGCCAATATTAAAATGCATATAAAAGGTATTTACCAGATACCAACACAAACTGATGGGATTCTGATTTGTGTATTTTTTGTAAATATGATGTCATTTAGTTCAACGCAACAGTTAGCAATGCTGCCTCATAGCACATGGTTCTCCATTTCAGTTTCTAACTGTAATACCTGCCCATTCAGTCTGCATATCCTCCTTGTCTCTGGACTTCTTCCCACATTCCACAGAAGTTCTGATGGTTGAACTAGTCAGTGTCTGAACTCTTGATAGATGTGTGTGTTCTGTGGTACGCTGGTATCCTGTCTACAACTGATTCTGTGTCTTATGCCCACTGAATGCAGCGCAGGTTTAGGCTCCCACACAGTGACTAACATAATTAATTATTTTTTTAATTGATTTCACTGTTGAAAAGTGGAAAGACACAAAATTCCTGAATAATGCAGAGTCTACTGCACATCCTGAGATACTGTCTGTGGTTCATGCTTGCATTCTACTTTGTGCTGTTTTATATGAATGATGCACATGAATGTTTTAAGTACATTTAAAGGTCTAGTATTTCAAAATGTTTGTGTTACATTAAAAAATTCTGACCAAACTCATTGTACAAGTTTAACAATCATACATATGTGCTTCATATTTATTTACCTAGTTATCTAGCCATTTTTGACTGGGTTAGTGCCACTAGGCTAGCAGCCTCTTTTCTGGCGTACTGTTTATATAGCCAGGAGTAATTTGACCAGGGAACTTCCTCTACTCTTTTCAGTAGGTGCAGTGGGATATTTTACATACACCGGCAACTCGGCACGTAAAAATCTACTGCCAATCATTAGCGGACCGGAGTTCCGCTGTGGCGACCCCTAAATGGGAAAAAGCCGAAAGACACAACTACAACAACAACCTGAGCTACCTACAATTCAAGCACATAGGATCTCTGTTTATCATCTCATTTAAAGGACAGCACACTCAGGAGTGCACCTCCCCTTATGCAGCGCTGCAAGTGTCAACAATCCATCTACCTGGTATGGGAATAGAACCCACAGCCTTGTCCGCCAAAGGTGAGTGTGCTACCTGCTTCACAACAGACACTACATATGGCAATATGTTCCTTTGTCAAAAAGGCAAAATAATGAACTGTAACTGACTGAGCACAACTGCTCAATCAGCAGTTTAAAGAAAGCTAAACAAAGGGACTGTGCTACCCACACCCTCTGCTAATTATATATCCCCCACTGTAGTGTGATCATGGAGTTGGGAAAGGACAAATTCCCCGATTCCCGCTATAGTGCAATCTTTTATATTAAAAAAAAAACAGCTGGCTTGTGTGATCAGATGATTTTTAATAGTACAAGCCAGCTGTTTTTCCTTTTGTTAAACAGACTGTTTGACCAAGTGAACCCAACCATATATCCATATATATATATATATATATATTTATTTATTTGCTGTTGGTTAACCAGGATGGTCCATTGGGCCAAGTGAACCCATTTTCAATGGAGTCCTGGGGAGAAAAGCTCCAACAAGAATACAAGTTACAGAGATTTACATTACATAACATACAAGACATAGCAAGGTATAGTTTACAAACAGTAAAATTATCAACAAAGATAATAATAGAGTGAAGTTATACCTAATATATATATATATATATATATATATATATATATATATACATATATATATATATATTTTTTTTTTTTTTATAGAATAATTCAGGATGATAGATGATATTAAGAAATTAGATTACGAGCAGAATAAGAGTGGTGAATGTAATGTGAATACAGGAAGTGGAGAATGCTTATGTGGGGAGGGAGCAGGAGCATTCCCATGTGGATGCTAGGTAGGAGTGAAGAGATTTTTTAAAGGTTGGAAGGCTAGTGATGGTTCAAATGGAGGGTGGGAGGGAGTTCCATAGTCGAGCTATGGAAAAAGAGAGGAGGTTTTGTCCTGGTGGGTGAAGGGGTCTGTAGACTTCTAATAGGTTTTGATTAGTGGATCCGAGAAGTCTGAGTCTGGTGAATTTTCAAGGTAGAAGAAAGAGCGGGACAGAGGGATGGTTGGAAAATGAGTTTGTGTGCATATGTGAGCTGAGTGTAGGAGAGGTAGTTGGGAAGTTCGAGCCAATTTAGTTTATGGAGTGATGCGCAGTGATGAGTTGAAGCTTAGTTACTAGTGGCAAATTTGGATATTTTGTTGTAACAGGTAGCTAGTTTAGTTTTAATAGAAGATTGTAGATTAGTTAAAAGGGGGGCACCATAAAGGAGAGATGGGAAGAGAAATGTAGTAGAGAGAGTGAGTTTGGTTGCTGGTGAGAGGAATTGCTTGTGTCGATAGAGCAGGCCGAGTTTTTGGTGGTTTTTTTTAATGTTTATTAGTAGATAGGACTCAAATTTAAGTTTATCGTCAATTTGAACTCCTAGAAGTTTGGTTTCAGATACCAGTTCAAGTGGAGTATTATTTTGACTGGTGATGGAGAATAGTTGTCTATCTAATCTGTTTGTTTTAGAGGGGGTAATATCATTCATTTTGATTTAGCTGCATTAAGTGCAAGATGGTTATTTTTCATCCACTGTTCTGTGGTGGAGAATGCTTCTTGGGTGAGCTTTAGAAGGGTTGGAATGGAAGAGGCTGCACAGATGATTGTAGAATCATCTGCGTATTGTATGATGCTAACATGGGGGATAGAGTGATGGTAATCATTTATGAAGATGTTGAAGAGGAGTGGGCCTAATATGGAGCCTTGTGGGACACATGTGGGGGTGTTTAGGAAAGAGGAGATGGCTTTTTTCCATTTGACAGCTTGTTGCCTGTTTGAGAGATAGCTGGTGAACCAGCTGAGAGTTGAAGGTGATAGGTTTAAGCTTTGACAATTTAGTGAGTAGTAGGTTATGGGAGATGGTGTCGAATGCTTTGGAGAGATCAAGAAGGATGGTAGTTACTGTAAGACCAGAGTCTCTAGCTTTATTCACAGTTTCAAGGAATGAAAGGAGGGCTGTCACAGTACTATGATTAGGGCGGAATCCATGTTGAGTAGAAGTAAGTAGGTTGTTGTCTAATAAATAGGGAAGGAGTTGTAAATGGATACATTTTTATAGAATTTTTGATATAGGAGAAAGGATGGCGATGGGCCGGAAGTTGGTAATGCTATTATTATTCCCTCCTTTATGAAGGGGAATGATAAAAGCTTTTTTCCAGATTTGTGGAACAAGACCTTCTTGGATGGAGCGGTTTATTAGGATACTAATTGGGAGGGCGATGGCATCTGCAGATGTGCTGAGGAAGTGTGAGGGGATGTTATCGGGGGCATTAGTGCACGGTTTAAGCTTCTGTAGTAGTTTTTTTATAGTGGAAGTAGGGGATAGGTTTCAGTGAGAATGTAGGGGGTTGTGAGGTAGTATGGGGATAGAGTGGAGAAGAGGGGGGTGTAGGAGGAGGGTAGGTGGTAGTAGGGGGTGGGTGGTTGCTCGAGAAGGAAGAGGTAAGTTTGGAAATGCAGTCATGAAAAAGGAGTTAAATTCGGTGGCGAGTTCATTGTCTTCAACATTTGGGTTGGGGTTTGGGTTTTCAGTTGTGCCAGGTTTTAGGAGGGAGGTTATACCTTTCCAGACTTTTTGTAGGTCAGTTTTGTATTTACTTTGGAGAGAAGTGTAGTAGTTTTTACGGTCTGTTGAAATAAGCTTTTTTACTGTATTGCGAAGAGTTTTGTATTCGTTAAGGGTAGTGGGAGATTTGTGCTTCTGATAGCGTGTCCAGGCTTTATCTCTTAACCGCATGGTTGTCAATGTGATTTTAGTTAGCCAAGGGGTGGTTTTGTTTTTTATTCTTTTGGTTTTTAATGGAGCATGAATATCTAAAAGATTTTGGAAAGTAGTATTAAAGTGAGTGATTGCACTTTCGAGGGGTATAGTTTTTAGGGGGGTCCAGTTAAATGATTTTAAGGAGTTGGAGAAGGCTTCTGGGTTGAAGTTTTTTAGGTATCTGAAGGTAATGTAATTATGGGTCGCTTGTAATGGAGAAGGAAGGCGTGTAGCAAAGATGGGAAGGTGGTCGCTTAACGAGTCAGGGAGAGTTCCACTATCGGGGTAGTAGTGGGGGTGAGAGACTAAGATCCAGTCTATAATACTGCCAGTAGTGAAGTCTTTAGAGGGCCTAGTGGTGGAGTTGATGAGTTGGGAGAAGTTATATAGGTTGATGTTAATGGAGGGGGTATGGGATTGACTGGAGGACCAGTTGATGTTGGTATCTCCCATAATGATGGTTTCATTAGATATATTGGTTGAGAACCAGGAGAGGATGTCTTCAAGAGTAGAGATATTGTCTCCAGGGGGAATGTAGAGTGAGGCTATACATATATTTTTGCGCTTGTTTAATTGAAGTTGGGCTAGTATTAATTCTGCGTTGTTAAATTGAGGAATAGCTTTATTGTATGGAGTAATGCATAGAGAGGATGAGTAGAGTAGGGCTACTCCACCACCTTTTTTACTGGTTCTGTCTGCCCTGATAATAGAGTAGTTAGGTGGAACTATCTCTTCGTCCTTTATATGAGGTTTTAGCCAGGTTTCGGATATGCATAAGACATCTGGTTTGTTATGGTGTAGCCAGGCTTGGAGGTTATGAATTTTGTTAGCTAGACTTTGTGTGTTAAGGGATGCTAATTGAATGGATTTAGAGGTAGAGGAGGAGGTGTTTGGGCCTGGGTTAGGGTGAACATCTCCAGATAGTAGAAGAGATGTTAGAATCTGGTTTATGTGGTAGGGGCTTTTGGTTATTTTTTTGATAGATATTGTTAGTTGTTGGGCCATTGTCTGGGAGGGTGTGGTTTGAAGTTTTGTACACTGAGATGAGTTTGTAGGGAAAGCATAGGTTGTTTTTGATGGGATAAAGTGAAGGAGATATAGGTATGGCTGAGTAGGAGTGAGGTATGTTGAGAGAGAAGGTTGTATGGAAGTGTGGGGTGTGAAATAAGGTGTTAGGCTGGGTGAGGTAGTAGATGAAGGTTAGGTTCATAGAGAGAATTAGTTGAGTTGAGAAGAGTGTATATTTTGGAGACATGTTTTGGTATGTAGAGAGCTCTAATAGTTAGTAAAAAGTGAGATGAGTGATGTGAGGTGTATTGAATGTGGACGAAGTTTGAATTGAAGTGGAGAGAAGATATGAGGGGGAGGGTAAGAGGAAAGGGTGGGGTAAATTAGTTGGAGAGGAAGTGGGTGTGGCTATGAGGGTATAAGTTTAGATGCAGTGGGGTTGGGTGGGAATTGGGGGTAGGGTAGGGGAGCAGAGTGAGCCCGCAGGGCGAACGGAGTGGGGTACAGCAGGTAAAGAAATATTCTATGGAGACAATCAGAGAACAGCAGATTTCCGAGGCATGCTATAGTACCAGGTAAGTAGAGTGAGGGAATGCTGTTGTAAGGCAAGGAAAGTGGAGTGGTAAAGGATAAGAAAAGTAGCTCTATGGTCAGGAGAGGAAGGTAAAGGGATTGTAACACAACAGGAGGATTAGCCACTAGTCAAGGGATGAAATGGGGTGAAATCTGAGAAAGATGTAAGGGAAGGGGTGTAAGAGTTGGAGCCCAAGGCTGAAATAGGGCGCCCCCTAGTGGACAGAGAGTAGAATACAGAAAGATATCCGAATTAACATTGACTGGTAAAGGAGGTTGAGATAATGCAGTTCAAGGGGAGAGTTAGAAGTAGATTCAGGGAAAGTATGGCTGCTGGCTTCTTGACCCAGTAACTTAATTGCGTTCTACACTTGGTAAAGTACAAGACAAAAAGTAAGCTTAATGGTCAGGCCTAAGGTGGAACATACTTTCTAAATCCCTTTGGTTACTGGAAGAAATGTTCTGGGGTAGCAGGCTTCTTTGACCCGACGTTGGGAAGGCAAAGAAGAATGTCAGGGGTCCTTAAAGACCACACAGGTCCCTTAGAGCAGGAAAAATAGGTGGTATATATACCTACACTGAATGTAGACAACTAACCGACAGTAGAAACATTGACTAAGTCATAAATGATGCCTGCATTTTGAAACACACATGTATCTAAAACTAGATCAAACACTTTCTGTTTTTTTTCTTTTAAGATAGCAAAAAGAATCACTAAAACACCAAATTTGTCTGATTAGTGATAGTGTCACTAAAAGGTTTTTTCTAAGGTAAGATGCAAAGCTACAGTTGGGGTAGGGGCAGAGTTAGGTTTAGCAGGTATTATTTAGGTGGTGCAGGATCTCCTGCACCACCTTACTTATACCTGTTAACCCTTAACTCTACACTGTACCTTAGAAAAAACATTTCCACACACTATCACTAAACAAGACACGCTCAGACACAGATCATGCACACCAACACAACACACCACTAATCTATCCCCTTACCTAACTCTTACCCTAACCAGCATACACTTGTACAACAGTAAAGAGATTCCTTTAACTTTGCCTAACCTGCATATTATTGCACTCCTAATGTCTAATACCAAACCCCACTTATCTCTATACACAACACTACTTCATTTGGCAAACTCACACTTTGACATTCGCAAAAGTTCAACCAGCTTGAGTTGGCCTTCACAAGCTTTTGTCTATGTTGCAGTACAAGTTCACAACCCTTCCTCATTTCTGTTTTGGTTTGTTCTGCCTTTTTACTTTAGTTTTAGAATATAGAATATTTAGTGTAGCATGGTTAACAAAGAATACATTATTTCAAAGTTGTATTCTGTTCTACTGAGAGAATGCCTCCCTCCCAGTTACCTAATGGCACTTACTACCACACAATCCTTGAATCTTGGAGATCCAAAATAAGAAAAGCCACAAGATATTTAACAGATAGCAGAAATCAAATGCAGTGGAAACATTTGTAACTAGAAGTCGTTAACATCTGTAATAAAAACTGAACAACTTTTCTGTGTAGAGGGGCAGTTTGATAATCAGGGAAACATACTTGAATGTGTTAAATATATTTATTATTATGAAAACAAATAATTTATAAAGTAATAAAAAATGTGAACTTCTCAAGGATGATGGCTCACCCTGGCTCAATTTTTAGACCAGCTGCCAATGTAGCCATGGCCGTCTGGTGGGGAAATAAATGATTCAGAAGAGTGAAAATGGCTCTTGATTGGTTAGGCAGGTGAAAGAAGAAAAAATTGTTTTAGTTCTAAATTTTTACTCAGTCAGAATAAATGTTCTGCTTTCCTCAGAAGAAAGAAACACTAACAGCAAGGATATAAAATGACTAGGTGTATACTTAATTGCCAGCATATATATTCCTACAAAGCAATGTGAGCTACAGCCATATTCACAACATGTCTCCAAACACACTTTTATTGGCAAATGAAAAGTATTTCATGGATATTCAATATCGATGAAAACAGTGCAGGAATGTCTTCAGTCATGGAAGACCTCTGAGAGCTCTGCTGATAGAAGGCTGTAAGGCCTGACCATGGATGAGACATAATTTACGATCCTGGCAAGGGAAGACTGGTGCTCTCCTGAAGAAGACAGACACAATGCTGGAGATAGCTGATAAAACACAACAAGCCAGAATGTGTAATGGTTTCAAGGTATTTCTAAGAATGTGGATGATATAAAGTCCGCTACTATTAATCATGAGAAGCTCCTAAACTAAAAGTGTCAAACATATGATTCACATAACCTATTTATCTATCCTGCAAAGTGAAATAAGTAAAACAGAAAAATGTAAAAGTACATCTATTTCTGTAGTTAAGACTATTTCTGCAGCACCACCTCAGATTATGTTAAATCTGATACCCCCTTCCATGCTTACTTGATATTTCTGATTGTATCTGTGCCATTATCAACTTTCTGTTCAGGTCATAGTGAGCAGAACGTAAAGGTTACTAACTGAATTAATTACAATCAGAAAATGACAGATTCTCACAACATATGAAATGTCAGTTGTGAAAATTGTTCATTGTTTATTGCGTCTGTATTTTTATTATTTCTTTTTCAGGTTGATTTGTTAAGTATAAAAAGATGACAGAAGCAAATGCCTGTGATCAAATTTTGCATGCACGGAGGATGTACATTTTTTGTGCATCAGTAATGAGGTTTCAGTGCCACTAAATTCTTATTTTTTTTATGTATACAGCAGTGATGCAACACTTCTATTTCTAAACTATAATCTCCTTTTGCAGAATTTTCATTCTTTTATATAGATAGACAGACAGATACAAATAATGAAGCCACCAAAAGAAGTCACAGCTGAACATTTTATTGATCAGCGCTTTTGTTCATACAAATGCACAGAATGCCATCAGATTAAAAAAAACCCTTCCAAACAACATTTGAATAATTAATCAAATCGCACCATCTAGCAAATAATAGCACAACTACAACACAACAAATTAATTTAAAGATACATCCAGAAATAATTTAAAAGCATATTTAAAACTCTTATAAAATTCTTACAGTTATTACTTTCATTGTTTAAAAACTAATTACTTCTACAAATCCTACACTTTTGTATTTTTGAGAACTAATACACTATTAATTTATGTCTTCTCATTTAAACTGGATTTGTTTGTTGCATCCAAAAATAACTGCCAATATAATTCTCAGGCTTCTAGATGAGCTTCCCATTTACCTTCCCTTTCAAAAAAAACAACCCTAATGTAAACATTTTAAAAGCCACACAATTTATAGAATGCTTGTAAAGGGCATTAGTCAACATTAAATCTATCCCTTAATCAAATATCCTCTAGAAATAGCATAAACATGCTGGTAAATTCTTTTTCTCAGGGCCTTCTTAGTTTTGCCCTCATAAAAATCTGGACAAGTTAAACAATGGGCCAAATACACCAGACCTTTTGTGCTACAATTAAATTCACCATCAGCAGCCAAACTTCTGGGAACTTGAACCAACATAAAGTTAACTTCTTCGCATATAAACCTGCACTGTGGGCAGCAACCACATTTATTCTTTCCTTTATTACCTATAGAGGGAGTTGGGGCCTCTAAAAATGCTTCCTTAAATTATTTTTATAAACTAACAATGGTTTCTCACACAACATTTTTTAGTTTTTAGCAATATAATGTATAGGGTTAGGGTCAAGAATAGCACACATAATTAGGGAGGGCAGGGAGACTTTGCCCTCCTGCATCAACTTACTCACGTGTGCTAACCTTATCACTACCCTTACCCCTGCCCCTAACTCTACACATTACTTTACTAAAAACCCTTTCCCTTAACATTACCACTAATCAAAACAGAAGGACACAGAATGCCCACACCACCAATGAGGCACAAAGTACAGTTGTGTACACTTACCATAAATGTAGATGTTCGAGTGTATTCACTGTTGCAGTCATTACATTTGGATTATCTGCTTGCAGGTAGCCCTCAGTCGGCCTGATTAACAAAGTTTTGGGTCCTGCATCGGTTGCTGTCCCTTCTTCCACGACGTCAGGTCATCAGGGGTATAAAACATGCAGCCAACACCATTGCATCAGATTTTCTTGCCCCACATGTCAGGGGCCCCCCTAATGGGAAGCAATTAAATACAAAAGTACAATGATATGCCTCCAACAAAAAAGCAAATACACCAAAAAGGCTTAAGCACAGTAAAGGAAAGTAGAGGTACAGCCAAAAGAAGTCAGGGGGCTGGAGGGAGGGTAACCATGACTGCAATAGTGAATACATTCGAACATCTACATTTATGGTAAGTGTACACAACTGTACTATGTTCTTCATGTTTCACTGTTGCAGTCATTACATTTGGGTAGATTCCCAAAGCTATGGTTGGGAGAAGGAATTTAGGTAGCATTAGGGCCAGCTATAAGGCCCTGCAAGACTGCAGTGGCAAAGCCAGCTCTGGATTTAGAGAAAATTGGCAAATGATAATGCTTGGTGAAAGTATGTACAGAACTCCAGGTAGCAGCTTCTAGGATGTCCCTGGTAGGGACGCCTCTGAGAAAGGCTGTATAGGTAGATGCAACCCTGGTGGAGTGAGGTCTGATCCCCTAGGGGATAGGTTTTCCATGGTGCTTATAGCAGAAATAAATGCAATGGCTTATCCATTTAGAAATGGTTTGCTTTGAAATAGCCTTCCCCTCTGCCCCTGCAGCAAATGCCACCAGCAGTTGTTCAGATTTCCTTTGAGGTTTAGTCCTGTCCAAGTAGAATCAAAGTTGTCTGTTTACATCTAAGGAATGCAGTATCCATTCCCCTTTATTCTGTGGATTGGGAAAGAAGGTTGGCAAATGAATGGACTGATTAAGAGCCACACTGGATACCACCTTGGGCATGAATGATGGATTGGTTTTAAGGGACACCCTGTCCGCATGAAAGATGATGAAAGGCTCCAACTGCCATAAGGGCCTGTAATTCAGATACCCTTCTAGCTGACGTGATTGGTAAAAGGAAAGCTGTTTTCCAAGAAAGAAAATTTAAGTCTGCAGTAGCAGCTGGCTCAAAAGGAGGTAGAGTGAGTTTCTCCAAGACAAAGTTAAGGTCCCAGGCTGGGGTTGGAGCTCTCCTAGGTGGTCTCAAATTTTTGGCCCCTCTGAGGAACTGCTTGAGCAGTGGCTGAGAGAAGAGGGGAGGTTCTGTGCTATAATGATCTGAAATGGCTGAGGCATGGATTTTAATGGAGGAAAAAGACAGGCCCTTGTGAAGCATCTCAGTTAAGTATTGTAAAATCTGTGGTAAATTGGGCACTGTTGTGCTCATCCTTTGAGACTGATTGCAGGCACATAATCTTTTCCATTTTTCAGCATAAGATTTTCTAGCACTAGGCCTCCTTGCCTCTAAAATGATATCCATCACAGGTTTACTGAGGGATGGTAAAGGAGAGATTATGTAATTAGCTAGGCTGCAAGGTTCCGTTTTAGAAGCTGAGGGTGCAGAATCTGGTTCTCCTGCTGAGACAAAGTACAGTTTTGTACCTACCATAAATCTAGATGTTCGAGTGCTCATACAGCTGCAGTCATTACAGATGGGTTATCCTGCCGTCAGGCGGGTCCTCGGTCGGCCGAATTCCAAAGTCTAGGTCCGGTGTCGGTGGTCATCGCTTCTTCCCTGACGTCAGTGCGGCAGGGGTACAAAAGAGGCAGCCGACACCATTTTCTTCAGTTTTTCTTGCCCCAGATGTCAGGTGCCCCCAGAAGGAAGGCAAAACATAAAGTTATGCAAACATGTGAAATAGAGTAATCAAAAAACAGTAGTTGCAAGCAAATACACCATAAAAGAATACCCCAAATAGGTTGTATGATAAGGTGTTTGTCATAAGGCCTGTCCTAAGAGGGGACGGAGGGGGGGTAACCTGGACTGCAGCTGTATGAGCACTCGAACATCTACATTTATGGTAGGTACAAAACTGTACTATGTTCATCATGCATACAGCTGCAGTCATTACACATGGGAAGAATCCCAAAGCTAAGTAAGGGTGGTAGGCACTAAGTGGAACTAGGAGGAGCGAGGATGCCCTGCAAGACTGCTGTGGCAAAACCTGCTCTAGATTTAGAGAATAGTGGAAGGTGATAGTGCTTGGAGAAAGTGTGCACTGAACTCCAAGTGGCTGCTTCCAAAATGTCCTTGGTAGGTACCCCCCTGAGGAAAGCTGCAGAGGTAGCTGTGGCCCTGGTGGAGTGGGATCTGATGCATGCAGGCACAGTTTTTCCATGAAATGAGTAACAAAAGCGTATGCAGTGGGCTATCCATTTTGAAATTGTCTGTTTGGAAATAGCCTTTCCTTGAGCACCTGTAGCATAGGACACAAAGAGTTGCTTGGATTTCCTGAATGGCTTTGTCCTGTCCAAATAATAACAAAGTTGTCTGTGAATGTCCAAGGAATGTAGTAGTCTTTCCCCTTTGTTTTGTGGATTTGGATAAAAGGTAGGTAAGTGGATAGTCTGATTCAAGGCTACACTGGATACTACCTTTGGCATAAAGGTAGGGTTGGTTCATAAGGAAACTCTGTCCTGATGGAAACAGATGAATGGTTGCACAGCCATGAGGGCCTGTAGCTCCGAAACCCTGCATGCTGAGGTGATAGCCAGTAGAAAGGTCATTTTCCATGACAAGTATTGAAGTTCTGTTGAAAAAGCTGGCTCAAAGGGAGGAAGGGTCAGCTTTTCCAATACAAAGTTGAGGTCCCAAGCAGGGACTGGTGGTTTCCTTGGGGGTTTTATATTTTTTGCCCCTCTGAGGAACTGCCTTAAGAGAGGATGTGAGAATAAAGGAGGATCTGTGTTGTATTGTGCAGAAATGACTGAAGCGTGGATCATGATGGAGGAGAAGGAAAGTCCACGGTTTAACATCTCAGCTAGGTACTGTAAAATTTGAGGTATATTTATTACCCAAGGATTCTGGCCCTTTTCTTGATTCCAGGCACAAAATCGTTTCCATTTGGCGGAGTAGGCTTTTCTAGTAGAAGGTCTTCTGGCCTCCAAGATGACATCCTGCACCTCCTTAGAGAGGAGAGTCTGTTGTAAAATCAAGGAATTCTCCATGCAGCTAGATTTAGGGTGTTTAGCTGGCTGTGAAGGGTTTTGTAGTTGTGCTGGGACAACAGAAGAGGGACTAGAGGTAGGATCCATGGTGGGGAATGTGTCAGGCTCTTCAGGAGCGGATACCAGTGTTGTCTTGGCCAGTCTGGAGCAATGAGAATCATTTGTGGCCTCTCTGCTCTGGCTTTTAACAGAACTTTGGGCAGCAGAGGAAGAGGCGGGAAGGCATAAACTGTCAATGTTGTCCAATTGAAAGAGAGTGCATCCACTTTCCAGGCCTGTGGATGATAGGTCCTTGAACAAAATTTTTTCAACTGGTAATTTCTGTGGGTAGCAAAGAGATCTATGTCTGGCTGTCCCCATGCCTGAGTTATCTTTGCGAAAACTTGAGGATGCAACTTCCATTCGTGTGGATCTGTCACATTTCTGCTTAGGTTGTCTGCCAGTGTGTTTTCCTTCCCTGGCAGGAATTGTGCCTGAAGTTGGATTTGCAATTCCAGAGCTGTGTTCCATAGGGTCATGGCTTGCCTGCACAGGGGGTATGAATGAGTTCCTCCCTGTTTGTTTATGTACCACATCACTGTGGTGTTGTCTGTCCTTATCAATAGCTGGCCTGGATGCAGTAGGTCTTTGAAGGTCATAACAGCATTTTGCATGGCTAGCATTTCCTTTTGGTTGATGTGTAGGTGCTTCTCTTTTTGGGACCATTTTCCCTGAATGCAATGATCTGTCATGTGTGCTCCCCAGGCGTAGTCCGAGGCATCTGTTGTGATGATTTGAGTTGCTTGAGGTACACAGAAAGGGAGACCTGTGTTTCTTTGGCATGCTTGAGCCCACCACAAAAATTCCTTTTGAAGGCATGGAATGAGTGGTATAATTGTTTCCAAGCTGTGGCTGTGTTGAGACCATAAGTTTTTTAGGTACCATTGAAGTTTCCTCAAATGCAGCTTTGCACATGGGATTAGTAGGATGCAAGATGCCATGAATCCCAGAGCCTGCAGGACTTTCCTTGCAGTTAGCCTGGTGAAAGTTGCCATTTTGCTGAAGTATTGAGACAGTTGCCCTTGTGTGTCTGGCGTGAGGTAGGCCATCTGGGTGGTTGTATTCAAGCTGGCACCCAGGAAAATTATTTGTTGAGAGGGTATTAGTTTTGATTTCTTTTTGTTGACTGTGAATCCCAGGAAGTTCAACAGTTTTATTACAAACGCCAGGTGCTGCAATAGTATGTCCTTGCTGTCCGCTTGGATCAGGCAGTCATCCAGATATGGGTAGATTTGTATTCCTTGTAGTCTGCAGAAGGCGATTACTGATGCCAGGCATTTCGTAAATTCTCTGGGTGCAGTAGATAAGCCAAAGGGCAATGCAGAGAATTGGTAATGGGTTGAACCTGCAAGAAATCTGAGGTATCTTTTGCAATCTTGTCTGATAGGGACATGCAGGTATGCCTCCTTGAGGTCCAGTGTTACCAGCCAAGACTCCTTGCCCAGCATGGGAAGAAGTTGTTGTAATGTGAGCATCTTGAATTTTGGCACCTGTAGATATGTGTTTAGGATGGACAGGTCTAAGATAGGTCTCCAATCTTTGTCTTTCCTTGGTACCAGGAATAGTCTGGAATAAAACCCTTGACCTTGTTCTTTTGCAGGTACCTCTTGAATCGCTTTCATGTCCATGAGAGTGGAAATTTGTTTTTGTGCCTCTGCCCTTTGATTTTGTGGCAGGTTTGGCATGCCTCTCATTTTTGGAAGGGTGTGAAAGTGGAACCTGTAGCCACTGTCTATAATGTCCAGAATCCATTTGTCTTTTGTAACAATATGCCAATGTTTTGAAAATAATGCCAGTTTTCCGCCCAAAGATGCTGCCATTAAAGTTTTGCTTGGCAGGTGTAGGGGGAAGTCATTGTGTCTGTTTTCTAAATGACTGTGGTCTATCTTCTCCACCTCTTAGGTTTGGTGCTTGCCACTGTCTGGCTCTGAAAGATCCTTGAGGTTGCCCTCTACCCCTAGGGTGTCTGTATCTGCCCCTTTGAGGTCTGTCCGTGGCTGGAAAGGACCAATTTTTTAAAGGCCAGTTTCTGCTGAAACGTGGAGGTTGTACCTGCAGGAAATCCTTCACTGTTTGCATTGATTTTGCTTTTTCCTCCATTTTCTTTAGTACCTCCTCAGCTTTAACACCAAACAATACATCTTTTTGAAGACGTGCATCTAATAATTTAGCTTTGACATGATCTAGTAAGGTTTGCTCTTTGAACCAAGCATGCCTACGTATAACAGACCCCGTAACAGCAGCTCTACATGAGGTCTCTAAAGCATCAAAACTACACTGCAAGGTATGTTTACCCACTTGCTCTGCACTATGCAACAAATCCTGCAACTCTTTTAAATCTGGTTGCTCAGGTTGTGCCATTTTGCTTTTCAACTGAGATAACAAAAACTGTTGATACTTTAACATATGGAATTGACAGTTTAATGCCCTCATGGTTAAAGTGGCCGAGGTATAGACCTTTTTTCCCCACCTTTCTAAAGCTCTGGAATCTCTCTCTGAATGTAATGGGTTTTTAGCAGTAGAGGCCTTAATTCCCTTGGGACCCTGTGAAATAGTTTCTGGGTCAGCAGTATGGCTTTTATATAGGAACTGGTGAGAATCAGGAACCCGGTAATACCTGTCTGGTTTAACAGGAGCTGGAAGTAAAGAATCTGGATTAAGGCTGGCTTCTGTGTACACATCATCCAATATATCTAAAACAGGAGGGATAGCCAGGGGCCTATGCTGGGGGAGCAAAATAAATTCCCTGAGCCTTTTCTTGGAATCTGAGTAGTCTTGACCTTCCCAGTGAAAGTGTTCCCTCAATGTATGCAGGGTTTCCCCAAAAGAGTAGTCCTCTGGGGGGGGAGACCGAGGGAATAGACTCCTCAGCATCAGAGTCTTCGAAAGGTGAATAGGTGTAATCCTGGTCCTCAGAGGGTTCTGAGGTAATAGAAGCTTGATCTGAGGAAGGGTAGTCTTCCTCTAATCTGGGTCTTTTGTCAGAGGGGGGCTGAGAACCCCTGATAAGAGTAATCAGATCCTCAGTCATTTTAAGCATCTGCTTTTTAGGCATGTGGCCTTGAGAGGAGGTCTGGGGACCCTGTTTTTTTGGTTTTCATGGCTGCTTTAGATTTAGTGAAAGCTTTAATAGAGAAGGAGGAAGGGCCTGAAGACACCTTGAGAAATGGCAGGCCTGTCTAAATTCTGAGTTTCCCCACCAAGAGTGGCGTCGGTATCTGCAGTAGGAAAGTACAGTTTTGTACCTACCATAAATGTAGATGTTCGAGTGCTAATACAGCTGCAGTAATCACAGATGGGTTTTCAGCCGTCAGGCGGTCCCTCGGTCGGCCGAATTCCAAAGTCTTGGTCCGGCGTCGGTTGTCGTCGCTTACTCTTCTGACGTCAGGAAGGCCAGAGTATATAAGACACAGCCGACGCCATGTTCTTCAGTCTTTCTTGCCGCAGATGTCAGGTGCCCCCAAAAGGAAGGCAATACATAAATAAGGCTTATCTACATATGCAAGCAATGCAATGTAATACAAAATCAGTGTAAGCAAGCAAATAAAACATAGCAGGATAACCCAGTCAGGTGGAATGAAGAGGTTGTTAGGCCCCATGCCTTTACCAAGTGGGGAAGGAGGGAGGGAAACCTGTACTGCAGCTGTATTAGCACTCAAACATCTACATTTATGTTAGGTACAAAACTGTACTATGTTCATCGTGCATACAGCTGCAGTAATCACAGATGGGTAGAGTCCCAAAGCTATGCATAGGGTGGTAGGTACTATGAGGAACTGGGCTGAGCCAGAATGCCCTGCAAAACAGCAGTGGCAAAGCCTGCTCTTGTTCTGGAATATAAGGGCAGGTGGTAGTGTTTTGTGAAGGTATGTACAGAACTCCAAGTGGCTGCCTCCAAAATATCTTTAGTAGGAACACCTCTGAGGAAGGCTGTAGAGGTGGCTGTGGCCCTGGTGGAGTGAGATCTGATACCAGTAGGGTCAGATTTCCCATGATAGGAATAACAAAACCGTATGCAGTGGCCAATCCACTTGGAAATGGTCTGTTTTGTAACTGGTCTCCCTTGAGCCCCTACGGCATAGGACACAAAAAGTTGTTCTGATTTCCTGAAGGACTTTGTTCTGTCCAAATAGTAACGTAGCTGCCTATGGATGTCTAAAGAGTGAAGCAGCCTTTCCCCTTTGTTTTGAGGGTTAGGATAAAAGGTAGGTAGGTGTATGGCTTGATTTAAGGCTACCCTGGATACCACTTTTGGCATAAAAGATGGGTTGGTACGAAGGGAAACCCTGTCCTGATGGAAGATGAGAAAGGGCTGCACCACCATGAGGGCCTGTAGTTCAGAAACCCTATGAGCTGAAGTGATGGCCAGAAGGAAAGCTGTTTTCCAGGACAAATATTGCAAATCTGTTGAGGCAGCAGGTTCAAAAGGAGGCAATGTTAATTTTTCTAGTACGTAATTAAGGTCCCAGGCTGGTATTGGTTGCTTCCTTGGAGGTCTTATATTCTTAGCCCCTCTGAGGAACTGTCGTAAGAGTGGGTGAGAGAATAAAGGAGGATCCGTGTTGAATTCTGCAGAAATGGCTGAGGCATGTATTTTTATAGAAGAAAATGAAAGTCCACTGTTCAGTAGTTCAGCTAGGTACTGTAAAACCTGAGGCAAGTTCAGTTTTCTAGGGTCCTGGCCCCTTTTCTCATTCCAACAGCAAAACCGCTTCCATTTTGCGGAGTAAGCTTTTCTAGTAGATGGTCTTCTGGCCTCCAAAATGACATCCTGCACCTCCTTGGAGAGTTGGGTTTGTTGTGGTGTCAAGGAATTTTCCATGCAGCGAGGTTGTGTTTTCAGCTGACTGTGCAGAGTTTTGTAGCTGTTCTGAGTCAGTAGAAGAGGCATTAGAGGCAGGGACCAGGGAGAAGTATGTGTTAGGCTCCTCAGAAGTGGATACCAGTGTTGCCTTGGCCAATCTGGAGCAATCAGTATCATCCTCGGTTTGTCTGTTCTTGCTTTCAAAAGCAGCTTGGGCAGAAGAGGCAGAGGTGGGAATGCATAAACTGTCCATGCTGTCCAACTGAATGAAAGGGCATCCACTTTCCAGGCCTTTGGATAAAATGTCCTTGAACAAAACTTTTTCAGTTGATGGTTCCTGTGGGAGGCAAAAAGATCTATGTCTGGCCTCCCCCACGCTTGGATTATCTCTGTAAACACCTGAGGATGTAACTTCCATTCGTGTGGATCTGTCATATTTCTGCTTAGAGTGTCTGCCAGTGTGTTTTCCAGTCCTGGCAAGTACTGTGCTTGAAGTTCGATTTGTCTTTCCAGAGCCAAGTTCCAAAGAGTCATGGCTAGTCTGCACAAGGGGTATGAATGTGTTCCTCCTTGTTTGTTTATGTACCATATTACTGTGGTGTTGTCTATTCTTATCAGTAATTGTCCTGGATGCAGGAAGTCCTTGAAAGCTGTAATTGCATTTATTACTGCTAGCATTTCCTTTTGATTGATGTGAAGGTGCTTTTCCTTTTGGGACCATCTGCCCTGAATGCACCTGTCCTTCATGTGCGCCCCCCAGGCGTAATCTGAGGCGTCTGTGGTTATGACTTGTTTTGCTTGAGGCTTGCAGAATGGAAGGCCTGTGTTTACTTGACATGCTTGGGCCCACCATAGAAATTCCTTTTGCAAACATGGAATTATTGGTATGATTGCTTCCAAACTGTGACTGTGTTGAGACCATAGATTTTTTAGGTACCATTGAAGTTTCCTCATATGCAGCTTTGCACATGGGATTAGAAGAATGCAAGATGCCATGAATCCCAGAGCCTGCAGGATTTTCCTTGCAGTAAGCCTGGTACTTTTTGCTAGTGTTTCGAAGTACTGAGATAGTTGCCCTTGTTTTTCTGGCGTAAGATATGCCATCTGAGTGTTTGTGTCCAAGTTGGCACCCAGGAAGGTTATTTTCTGAGATGGTGTTTGCCTTGATTTCTCCTTGTTGATGGTATATCCCAGAGAAAGCAGTAACCGCGTCACATATGCCAGATGTTCCAGTAGTATGTGTTTGCTGTCCGCTTGGATCAGGCAGTCGTCCAGATAAGGGTAAATTTGTATCCCTTGAAGTCTGCAGTAGGCAATCACTGATGCCAGGCACTTTGTGAATACTCTGGGCGCAGTAGATAAGCCAAAGGGCAATGCAGAGAATTGATAGTGGATTGAACCTGCAAGAAATCTGAGGTATCTTCTGCAGCTTTGTCTGATTGGGACATGCAGGTATGCCTCCTTGAGGTCCAATGTTACCAGCCAAAACTCCTTGCCCAGCATGGGAAGAAGTTGCTGTAATGTGAGCATCTTGAATTTTGGCACGAGTAGGAATGTGTTTAGGATGGATAAGTCCAGAATGGGTCTCCAGTCGGTTCCTTTTCTTGGTACCAGAAATAGTCTTGAATAAAAACCTTGACCTTGTTGGTGCGTAGGTACCTTTTGTATAGCTCTCATGTTCAGGAGCTTTGAAATTTGCAGTTGTGCCTCTGCCCTTTGATTTTGTGGCAGGTTTGGCATGCCTCTCATTTTTGGAAGAGTGTGGAATTGAAATTTGTAGCCTCTGTTTATAATGTCCAGTATCCATTTGTCTGTTGTGACAATATGCCAATTGCTTGCAAATAATGCTAGTTTCCCTCCCAAAGGTGCTGCCAGCTGAGACTTGCTTGGCATGGAAATGAGGGAGTCATTGGGTTTGCTTCCTGTATTGTTGTGCACTGTCTTCACCACCTCTTGGTGCTGGAGATTGCCATTGTCTGCCTCTATATGATCCTTGTGATTGTCCTCTGCCCCTTGTGCGTCTGTATCTACCTCTTTGGGGCTTGTCAGTAGCTGGAAAGGACCAGTTTTTTGAAGGCCAATTTCTGCTAAAACGTGGTGGTTGGACCTGTAAGAAAGCCTTGACAGTTTGCATAGATTTGGATTTTTCTTCCATTTTCCGTAGTATCTCCTCAGCATTAGTACCAAATAGTACATCCTTTTGTAAAGGAGCATCAAGAAGTTTAGCTTTCACATGATCAGGCAAATTTTGTTCCCTAAGCCAGGCATGTCTGCGAATGACTGATCCTGTAGCAGCCGCTCTACTGGAAGCCTCTAGGGCATCATAACCACATTGTAAGGTGTGTTTACCCACTTGCTCCGCACTATGCATCATATCCTGTAACTCTTTTAAATCCGGTTGTTCAGGTTGAGACATTTTGTTCCTTAATTGTGATAACAGGTACTGTTGATATTTAATCATATGAAACTGACAGTTTAAGGCCCTCATGGCTAGGGTGGCCGAGGTATATACCTTTTTACCCCACCTTTCTAGAGATCTGGATTCCCTTTCTGCAGGGAGAGGATTCTTGGCAGTGGAGGCCTTTAATCCCTTGGGGCCTTGTGAAATGGTTTCAGGGTCAGCATTATGGCCTTTGTAGAGAAATTGGTGAGAGCTGGGTACTCTGTAATACCTATCAGGTTTTACTGGTGCAGGAGGCAGAGAATCAGGGTTTAGGCAAGCCTCCGAATAGACATCATCCAGTACATCCAAAACAGGCGGTATAGCCAGAGGTCTGTGCTGAGGTAACCAAAGAAATTCCCTAAGTCTTTTCTTGGAATCTGAAAAGTCTTGGCCTTCCCAATGGAAGTGTTCCCTCAAAGTGTGCAGGGTTTCCCCAAAAGAAAAATCCTCAGGAGGGGATACAGAAGGAATGGACTGTTCTGCATCCGAATCCTCAAAAGGGGAGTAAGAGTGTTCCTCTGCATCCGAATGTTCTGATAAAATGGATCCCTGATCAGAAGAGGGAGATTCTTCCTCCACTCTGGGTCTCTTGTCAGGAGGGGGCTGAGAACCTCTGATGAGAGTAATTAAATCCTCAGCCATTTTAAGCATCTGTTTCTTAGGCATGGGTCCAGGAGATGGGCCCTGTGCAACAGGCCTCGTGGGATGCCTGGCTGCTTTGGATTTAGTAAAAGCCTTTATAGAAAAAGAAGATGAGGGCCTAAATACACCATGGGTGGAGGTGGACCTGTCCACATTAGTAGGCTCGACATTAGCAGGGGCTTCGGTTGTAGTCTGGGAAAGGGCCGAGGACCCAGCGGTCTCGGTTACAGAGGACACCGCCAAAGGAGTGTCGTCGGTAGTCAGGGACTGCAAAGGCGTCTCGCTGAGAACCGGACCACGTGTAGCCTGTTTTGGCGTGGTGTCGGCGGGGACCGCGGGTCTCACGTGTCGGTCCTTTTCCTTGCGTTTTTTGGACAAAACGGTAGTCGGAGTGTCCGACGACATTTTATAATCAAAAGCTTTGCCAAAGTAGTGTTGGGTGAACTCCGCCCGACGCTTGATAGTGCGTTTATTGAAGGTAGCACAAAAGCGACAGCCCGAGACGTCGTGGTCTGGGCCCAAACAAGGTATGCAAAGGGAATGGAAATCCTTATGCGGTATTTGCTTCCCACAAGAAATACAATTATTAACTTTTTCTGACATCGGTCTGAGGCAAGAAAAGTTTCCAACGGGTACTTAGCTTTAATGAAGACTTCGGTTCCAATTTTTTCGTAATTCAGGAGCTGGCCGACCGGCACTTGCGAACTGCTTCTGCTTCGGGCACCCCGCGGCAAAAAAGACTGAAGAACATGGCGTCGGCTGTGTCTTATATACTCTGGCCTTCCTGACGTCAGAAGAGTAAGCGACGACAACCGACGCCGGACCAAGACTTTGGAATTCGGCCGACCGACGGACCGCCTGATGGCTGAAAACCCATCTGTGATTACTGCAGCTGTATGCACGATGAACATTGGGAACCGAGGAGCCTGCGACCTCGGGTACTGAAGTCACCAGAAATGTAGTGTCATCGGTACTCCGGGGCTGCGTAGGCACCTCGCTGAGAACCGGTAGTCGGCCTAAGCGTGGTCTCAGTAGTCGGTGCGGACCTCGGAACTCGGTCTTTATCTTTGCATCTTTTGCTCAAAACTGGAGTCGGAGTATCCGACGACATGATATAATTAAATTTTTTGCCAAAATAATGAAGGGCAAACTCCGCCCGGTGCTTAATAGTGCGCTTGTTGAATCTAGCACAAAAACGGCAGGCCGAGACGTCGTGGTCTGGGCCTAAGCAAGGTATACAGAAGGAGTGGAAATCCTTATGCGGTATTTGCTTCCCCACAAGAAATGCAATTATTAACTTTGTCTGACATCGGTCTGAGGCAAGAAAAGTTTCCCCAACGGGGTACTTAGCTTTCAAGAAGACTTTGGCTGAAATACTTTCGTAAATCTCAGGAGCTGGCCGACCGGCACTTGTGAACTGCTTCTCCTTCGGGCACCGCGCGGCAAGAAATACTGGAGAAAATGGCATCGGCTGCCTCTTTTGTACCCCTGCCGCACTGACATCAGGGAAGAAGCGACAACAACCGACGCCGGACCTAGACTTTGGAATTCGGCCGACCGAGGACCTGCCTGACGGCAGGATAACCCATCTGTAATGACTGCAGCTGTATGCACGATGAACATCAGGGAAGGAGTCTGAGGCAGGTGCCATGGAGACGACCGTGACACACTGCACAGGAGGGGGTGTACCAGTGTTGGAGTGGCCAGTCTGCAGCAATAAAAATCATCCTTGGTTTGTCCTGTTTGATTTTTAGTAGTACTTTGGAGAGCAGAGGCAGAGGGAGGGAAGGCATAGACTGATAGGTTTTTCCAGTTGAAGGACACAGCATCCACTTTCCAGGCTTGCTTGTGGGGAGTCCTTGTGAAAAATGTGTCCAATTGGTAGTTCTGGGGAAGAGGCAAACAGGTCTATAGCTGGGCTCCCCCATTTGCTTGTCAAAATGTTGAAAATTTTTGGTACCAGTTTCCACTTGTGTGGGTCCATGAGGTTCTGCTTAGTCCGTCTGCCAGTGTATTTAATTTTCCTGGCAGGAATTGAGCTTGTAGGTGCACTTGGTAGCTCAAGGCTGTGTTCCACAATGCCATGACTAGTCTGCAGAGGGGATAAGAATGTGTACCCCCTGCTTATGTACCACATAACAGTGGTGTTGTCTGTCTTTACCATTAGTTATCCTGGAAGAATGTGGTCCTTGAAGGCTGTCAGAGCATTCTGTACAGCTAACATTTCTTTTTGATTGATATGCAGGTGCATTTGACATGGGTTCCATTTGCCCTGAATGCACTTCCCTGCCAGGTGACCCCCCATGCATAGTCTGATGCATCTGTTGTTAGGGTTTGGGTGGCAGGGGGTGATGTGAAAGGTAGTCCCTTGTTTTGGTGGCAGGCCTCTGCCCACCAAAGGAACTCTAGGCGTAGGCAAGGTATGATAGGAATCATTGTTTCTAGGTCCTGAGAATGTTGACACCATAGGCTTTTTAGATACCACTGTAGTTTCCTCATATGCAGTCTTGCATATGGAATTAGAAGAATGCAGGAGGCCATGAACCCCAAGGCTTGCAGTATTTGTCTTGCAGATAGCAGGGTTTCTGTGGCCACTTGTTTGAAGTAGGTTGTCAAATGAATTAGTTTCTCTGCTGTGAGGAAAGCCATCTGGGAAGTTGTATTCAAGCTTGCTCCCAGGAATATAATTTGTTGACAGGGTACCAGGTGTGATTTCTTTTTGTTTATGGTGTACCCCAGACAAGTTAGAACCCTTTGTACAAAGACCAGATGATTCAAAAGTATGTCCTGGCTTTCTGCCTGAATTAGACAATCGTCCAGGTATGGGTATATTTGAATATTTCTTTGCCTGCAAAATGCAATAACTGGAGCTAGGCACTTTGTGAATATCCTGGGCACAGTAGACAAGCCAAAAAACAGTGCAGAGAACTGATAGTGCGTGTAGCCTGCTTTGAAGCGTAGGTATCTTCTGCAAGATTCCCTGATTGGGATCTGCAGGTGTGCTTCTTTTAAATCTAGTGTTGCCAACCAGGCATCTTTGCCTAGCATAGGAAGTAATTGGTGAAGAGTCAGCATCTTGAATTTTGGAATCTCCAAAAAGGTGCTTAGAGTAGACAGGTCCAGGATAGGATGCCATGAATTGTCTTTCCTGAGTACTAGGAAAAGTCTCGAGTATAAACCTTGTCTCTTTTCCTCTTCTGGTACCAGTTGAATAGCCTCCATGCTTAAGAGAGAAAGTACTTGTTTTTGGGCCTCTGCCCACTGATTTGGGGGTAGGTCCAGCCACCCGCTTGGTGTTGGCAACGTGTGGAAGTGAAATCTGTATCCCTGGGACACTATATTTAAAACCCATTTGTCCTGGATAATGAGTTCCCAATTCTTTGCATGAAGAGCAATCTTTCCCCCCAAAGGGGCAGTCAGTTGATAAGTGCTTGGAAATTTTAAAAGGAAGTCATTGAGACAGTTTACCATAGGGGGGAAGTCTTATTATTCCCAAATTTGGAAGTGGAGGCCCCCACTGCTTAGTTCTGTGTGTCCCCTCGGACTGAAACCTGGGGTTTTTGCTGTGTCTGTGTTTGGCTTGAGAAGACCTGCAAGGGGCTGGAAAGGACCAATTCTTAGAGGGCCAGTGCCTACTAAAATCTAGGAGGCTGAACTTGTAAAAAATCTTTAACAGTTTGCATAGATTTAGCTTTATCTTCCATCTTTTTAAGAACTTCCTCAGCCTTGTTGCCAAACAGGCGGTCCTGATTTAAAGGAGCATCCAACAATTTAGCTTTAACATGATCAGGCAAAGTTTACTCCTTAAGCCAAGCATGCCTTCTGAGCACAGACCCAGTAACAGCAGCCCTGCAAGAGGCCTCTAAAGAATCAAAACCACACTGCAAAATATGTTGTCCAACTTGTTCAGCAGAATGCATTAAATCCTGTAATTCTTTATTTTCCACACAGTCAGGAATCAACATCATTTTCTGTTTAAGCAGTCCAATAACATGTTGCTGATACTTTAACATATGAAACTGGCAGTTGAAAGCCCTAATGGCCAAGGTTGCAGAAGTGTAAACCTTCTTACCCCATCTAACCAGCACCGTGGAGTCTCTATCAGAAGGGGTAGGATTTTTAGCAGTAGAAGCCTTAATGCTCTTGGGCCCCTGTGAATAGTCTCTGGATCTGCAATAGGATTTTTAAAAAGGAACTTGTGGGACTCAGGGGCCCTGTAGTATCTGTCAGGTTTTCTGGGAGCAGGAGGCAAGGAATCAGGGGCCAAACTAGATTCCGTAAAAGCATCAACAATGTCTAGTACAGGAGGAATAGCTAAAGGCCTATGCTGAGGTAGGAGAAGGAAATCCCTAAGCCTCTTTTCTGAATCAGAAAAATCCTGGCTTTCCCAGTGGAAATGCTCCCTTAGAGTATGTAAGGTTTCCCCAAAAGAAAAATCCTCAGGAGGGGAAGCAGAGGGAATGGAGTCCTCTGCATGAGAATCTTCATAAGTAGATAAGGGCAAATCCAGATCATCATAAAAAACAGAATCCTAATCAGAAGAGTCATAATCAACTTCAGTCCTAGCCCTCTTAGGAGGGGGGGGGGGGTTGGCTACCCCTGATTAGAGTTATTAGATCTTCAGCCATTCTTATTTGTTTTTTTAGACATAGAGGCCTGAGCGTCAGTTTTTTAGGCATGGATCGAGATTTAGGCCTCAGTAAAGAAGGAGACGTTGGTTTGATATGCAAGTCCGTAGGCCTGAATACACCCTCAGAAGCCGGTGCCTGCACAGCGGCCCCGGACCCATCCAAGGTAGAGGCATCCGTGGGTTCCATAGCTGAAGCATCTCGCGGCATACCGGATTCCGAATGGGTCTCAGTAGAGGCCTGCGAATCAAAAGTAGCGGGTATCAGGGGCTGCAAAAGCACCTCACTGAGTACCAGCGAACTGGCGACTGGCTTAGGAGAAGCGTCGTCGGCAGTTTTGAACCTCGACGGCCTATCTCTGCCTTTATCTTTGTGTTTTTTCGGAATCCTGGTAGTCGGATGGCTAACTGACGACATTTCTGGATAATTAAACCGAGAACTGAAATATTTAGAGGCGAAAATATACAGACGATGGATAGTGTGCTGATTAAATAAAGCACAAAACCGACAGCAAGGTATGTCGTGGTCAGGGCCTAGGCAAGGAATACAGTACGAATGAAAATCTTTATGAGGTATTTGCTTTCCACAAGTAATACAATTATTAACTTTTACTGACATCGGTAAGGAGCAAGAAAAAGTTTCAACAGGGTACTTAGCTTTAGTTGAAGACTTCGGTTCTGAAACTCGAAAACGAAAATTTCAGGAGTCGGCCGACTGGCACTTGTGAACTGCTTCTGCTTCAGGCACTGCACAGCAAGAAAGACTGATGTAATGGCATTGGCTGCATGTTTTATACCCCTGATGACCTGACGTCATGGAAGAAGGGACAGCAACCGATACAGGACCCAAGACTTTGTTAATCAGGCCGACTGAGGGCTACCTGCAAGCAGATAACCCAAATGTAATGACTGCAACAGTGAAACACAAAGAACATCAACAAATCTATTCCTTACCTAACCCTCTAACACTTGCACACATGCGCACTACATGCTATAATGCAGGCTTGCACATTTTCAAAACTACCTTTTCAGTCAATCATACCTTTTCCTACATACTCCATACCTACACTATGTAAAGCTTGAATTTAACCAAATGTGGTTCTTACAAATGTGCAGTCACTCATTTGTCTATTTCCCTTTTGTGGTCACTCTTCTGTGTTTCTCATATGTGTTCTTTCTACCAAATAAATGTCAACCATATTGTATACATATTGTATTTGTTATTTTTCTAATACATATGTGTCATTGCCTTTTTGGCCTGGGTTATGACTGAAAAGGCTCATTTGACCAACTCATCTACCTAGTTATCACATGTAAATAAATAAAGTAAAAAGCACTCTTATTATATGAGAATAGTCAGGTTTTGGTTTTATGAATGAGGAGCCTGAAAAGAATGCAAACCTCGCTCATAGTCCAATTAAAAAAATCTACTACTTGTGCTTAGACAGGTTTAACTTATTTTTTTAACCTCTTATTAGAACCATCATAAAGAGAAAGTTTTTCTTATAATCATACTGTTTGTAGTTTATAAATATGTATGATGTTCCCTTTCATTATCTGCAGGAGTGACTCTTCTGCATGTATGTCTGTATTGGTGTATTACATTCTGAAAAGTACAGTTTTGTACCTACCATAAATGTAGATGTTCAAGTGCTAATACAGCTGCAGTAATCACAGATGGGTTTTCAGCCGTCAGGCAGTCCCTCGGTCGGCCGAATTCCAAAGTCTTGGTCCGGCGTCGGTTGTCGTCGCTTACTCTTCTGACGTCAGTGAGGCCAGAGTATATAAGACACAGCCGACGCCATGTTCTTCAGTCTTTCTTGCCCCAGATGTCAGGTGCCCCCAAAAGGAAGGCAATACATAAATAATGCTTATCTACATATACAAGCAATGCAATGTAATCCAAAATCAGTGTAAGCAAGAAAATAGAACATAGCAGGATAACCCAGACAGGTAGTATGAAGAGGTTGTTAGGCCCCATGCCTTTACCAAGTGGGGAAGGAGGGAGGGAAAGCTGTACTGCAGCTGTATTAGCACTCGAACATCTACATTTATGGTAGTTACAAAACTGTACTATGTTCATCGTGCATACAGCTGCAGTAATCACAGATGGGTAGAGTCCCAAAGCTATGCATATGGTGGTAGGTACTAGGAGGAACTGGGTTGAGCCAGAATGCCCTGCAAAAAGTACAGTTTTGTACCTACCATAAATGTAGATGTTCGAGGGCTATTACAGCTGCAGTAATCACATATGGGTTTTCAGCCGGCAGGCGGTCCCTCGGTCGGCCGAATTCCAAAGTCTTGGTCCGGCGTCGGTTGTTGTCGCGTACTCTTCTGACGTCAGGAAGGCTAGAGTATAAAAGACACAGCCGACGCCATCTTCTTCAGTCTTTCTTGCCCCAGATGTCAGGTGCCCCCAAAAGGAAGGCAATACATAAATAAGTCTAATACACAAAAGTAAGCAAATAAAACATAGCAGGATAACCCAGTCAGCAGGTATGAATAGTTATTCAGACCCCAAGGTCTTATCAAGTGGGGAAGGAGGGTGGGAAACCTGTACTGCAGCTGTAATAGCCCTCGAACATCTACATTTATGGTAGGTACAAAACTGTACTATGTTCATCGTGCATTACAGCTGCAGTAATCACATATGGGTAGAATCCCAAAGCTATGCATAGGGTGGTAGGTACTATAATGAACTGGGTTGAGCTAGAATGCCCTGCAAAACTGCAGTGGCAAAGCCTGCTCTTGTTCTGGAGTATAAGGGCAGATGGTAGTGTTTTGTGAAGGTATGTACAGAACTCCAAGTGGCTGCCTCCAAGATATCTTTAGTAGGCACTCCTCTGAGGAAGGCTGTGGAGGTGGCTGTGGCCCTAGTGGAGTGAGGTCTGATACCAGTAGGGACAAGCTTTCCATGATAGGAATAACAAAAGCGTATGCAGTGACCAATCCACTTGGAAATGGTCTGTTTAGTAACAGGTTTCCCTTGACCCCCCACAGCATAGGAAACAAGTAGTTGATCTGATTTTCTGAAGGGTTTGGTTCTGTCCAAGTAATAACGTAGCTGCCTATGGATGTCTAAAGAGTGAAGCAACCTTTCCCCTTTGTTTTGAGGGTTAGGGTAGAAGGTAGGAAGGTGTATGGCCTGGTTTAAGGCTACCCTAGATACCACCTTAGGCATAAAGGAAGGGTTGGTACGAAGGGAAACCCTGTCCTGATGGAATATGAGGAATGGCAGCACCGCCATGAGGGCCTGTAACTCAGATACTCTACGAGCTGAAGTGATGGCCAGGAGAAAAGCTGTTTTCCAGGACAAATATTGTAATTCTGTTGAAGCAGCTGGTTCAAAGGGAGGTAATGTCAATTTTTCCAGTACATAGTTAAGGTCCCAAGCTGGCACTGGCTGTTTCCTTGGAGGTCTTATGTTCTTAGCCCCTCTGAGGAACTGTCGTAGGAGTGGGTGTGAGAATAAAGGAGGATCCACGTTGAATTTTGCAGAGATTGCTGAGGCATGTATTTTGATTGAGGAAAATGAAAGTCCATTGCTCAAAAGTTCAGCTAGGTACTGTAAAATCTGAGGTAGGTTCAATTTTCTAGGGTCCTGCCCTCGTTTTTCATTCCAACAGCAAAACCGTTTCCATTTTGCGGAGTAAGCTTTTCTAGTAGATGGTCTTCTGGCCTCCAAAATGACATCCTGCACTTCTTTGGAGAGTAGTGTCTGATGTGATGTTAAGGAATTTTCCATGCAGCGAGACTGAGAGTTTTCAGCTGACTGTGAATGGTTTTGAAATTGTTCTGCGTCAGCAGTAGAGGTGTTAGAGGCAGGGGCCACGGAGGAGTGTGTGTTAGGCTCCTCAGGAGTGGATACCAGTGTTGTCTCGGCCAGTCCGGAGCAATCAGTATCATCCTCGGCTTGTCTGTCCTTACTTTCAAAAGTACCTTGGGCAGTAGAGGTAGTGGTGGGAATGCATAAACTGACCAAGTTGTCCATGTGAAGGAAAGAGCGTCCACTTTCCAGGCCTTTGGGTGGAAGGTCCTTGAGCAAAACCTTTTTAATTGATGATTTTTGTGGGAGGCAAAAAGATCTATATCTGGCCTTCCCCACGCTTGAACAATCGCTGTAAATACGTGTGGATGTAGCTTCCATTCGTGAGGGTCTGTCATATGCCTGCTCAGAGTGTCTGCCAGTGTGTTTTCCATTCCTGGCAGGTACTGTGCCTGAAGTTCTATCTGTCTTTCCAGAGCTAGGTTCCAAAGAGTCATGGTTAGTCTGCACAAGGGGTATGAATGAGTCCCTCCTTGTTTGTTTATGTACCACATTACTGTGGTGTTGTCTGTTCTTATGAGTAGTTGTCCTGGATGCAGGAATTCTCTGAACGCTGAGATTGCATTTATTACTGCCAGCATTTCTTTTTGATTGATGTGAAGGTGCTTTTCTTTTTGGGGCCATCTGCCCTGAATGCACCTGTCCTTTATGTGCGCTCCCCAGGCGTAATCTGAAGCATCTGTGGTTATGACTTGTGTAGCTTGAGGCTTGCAGAATGGGAGGCCTGTGTTTACTTGGCAGCAAGAAAAAATTCCCCAACGGGGTACTTAGCTTTAATGAAGACTTCGGTTCCAAAATTTTTCGTAATTCAGGAGCTGGCTGACCGGCACTTGCGAACTGCTTCTGCTTCGGGCACCGCGTGGCAAAAAAGACTGAAGAAGATGGCGTCGGCTGTGTCTTTTATACTCTAGCCTTCCTGACGTCAGAAGAGTACGCGACAACAACCGACGCCGGACCAAGACTTTGGAATTCGGCCGACCGAGGGACCGCCTGCCGGCTGAAAACCCATATGTGATTACTGCAGCTGTAATGCACGATGAACATCAGCAGTGGCAAAGCCTGCTCTTGTTCTGGAATATAAAGGTAGGTGGTAGTGTTTTGTGAAGGTATGTACAGAACTCCAAGTGGCTGCCTCCAAAATATCTTTGGTAGGAACACCTCTGAGGAAGGCTGTAGAGGTGGCTGTGGCCCTGGTGGAGTGTGATCTGATACCTGTAGGAACAGATTTCCCATGATAGGAATAATAAAACCGTATGCAGTGGCCAATCCACTTGGAAATAGTCTGTTTTGTAACTGGTTTCCCTTGAGCCCCTACAGCATAGGACACAAAAAGTTGTTCTGATTTCCTGAAGGACTTTGTTCTGTCCAAATAATAACGTAGCTGCCTATGGATGTCTAAAGAGTGTAGCAGCCTTTCCCCTTTGTTTTGGGGGTTGGGATAAAAGGTAGGGAGGTGTATGGCTTGATTTAAGGCTACCCTGGATACCACTTTTGGCATAAATGATGGGTTGGTACGAAGGGAAACCCTGTCCTGATGGAAAATGAGGAAGGGCTGCACCGCCATGAGGGCCTGTAGTTCAGAAACCCTATGAGCTGAAGTGATGGCCAGAAGGAAGGCTGTTTTCCAGGACAAATATTGCAAATCTGTTGAGGCAGCTGGTTCAAAAGGAGGCAATGTTAATTTTTCTAGTATGTAATTAAGGTCCCAGGCTGGTATTGGTTGCTTCCTTGGAGGTCTTATATTCTTAGCCCCTCTGAGGAACTGTCGTAAGAGTGGGTGAGAAAATAAAGGGGGATCCGTGTTGAATTCTGCAGAAATGGCTGAGGCATGTATTTTTATGGAAGAAAATGAAAGTCCACTGTTCAGCAGCTCAGCTAGATAATGTAATACCTGAGGCAAGTTCAGTTTTCTAGGGTCCTGGCCTCTTTTCTCATTCCAAGAGCAAAACCGCTTCCATTTTGCGGAGTAAGCTTTTCTAGTAGATGGCCTTCTGGCCTCCAAAATGACATCCTGCACCTCCTTGGAGAGTAGGGTCTGTTGTCGTGTTAAGGAATTTTCCATGCAGCGAGATTGAGTGTTTTCAGCTGACTGTGAAGAGTTTTGTAGCTGTGCTGAGTCAGCAGAAGAGGCATTAGAGGCAGGGTCCAGGGAGGAGTATGTGTTAGGCTCCTCAGGAGTGGATACCAGTGTTGCCTTGGCCAATCTGGAGCAATCAGTATCATCCTCGGTTTGTCTGTTCTTGCTTTCAAAAGCACCTTGGGCAGAAGAGGTAGAGGTGGGAATGCGTAAACTGACCATGCTGTCCAACTGAATGAAAGGGCGTCCACTCTCCAGGCCTTTGGATGGAAGGTCCTTGAACAAAACTTTTCCAATTGATGGTTCCTGTGGGAGGCAAAAAGATCTATGTCTGGCCTCCCCCACGCTTGGATTATTTCTGTAAACACCTGAGGATGTAACTTCCATTCGTGTGGATCTGTCATATTTCTGCTTAGATTGTCTGCCAGTGTGTTTTCCAATCCTGGCAAGTACTGTGCTTGAAGTTCGATTTGTCTTTCCAGAGCCAAGTTCCAAAGAGTCATGGCTAGTCTGCACAAGGGGTATGAATGTGTTCCTCCTTGTTTGTTTATGTACCACATTACTGTGGTGTTGTCTATCCTTATCAGTAATTGTCCTGGATGCAGGAAGTCCTTGAAAGCTGTAATTGCATTTATTACTGCTAGCATTTCTTTTTGATTGATGTGAAGGTGCTTTTCCTTTTGGGACCATCTGCCCTGAATGCACCTGTCCTTCATGTGCGCCCCCCAGGCGTAATCTGAGGCGTCTGTGGTTATGACTTGTTTTGCTTGAGGCTTGCAGAATGGAAGGCCTGTGTTTACTTGACATGCTTGGGCCCACCATAGAAATTCCTTTTGCAGACATGGAATTATTGGTATAATTGTTTCCAAACTGTGACTGTGTTGAGACCATAGATTTTTTAGGTACCAATGAAGTTTCCTCATATGCAGCTTTGCACATGGGATTAGAAGAATGCAAGATGCCATGAAACCCAGAGCCTGCAGGATTTTCCTTGCAGTAAGCCTGGTACTTTTTGCTAGTATTTTGAAGTACTGAGATAGTTGCCCCTGTTTTTCTGGCATAAGATATGCCATCTGGGTGTTTGTGTCCAAGTTGGCACCCAGGAAGGTTATTTTCTGAGATGGTGTTAGCCTTGATTTCTCTTTGTTGATTGTATATCCCAGAGAAAGCAGTAACCGTGTCACATATGCCAGATGTTCCAGAAGTATGTGTTTGCTGTCCGCTTGGATCAGGCAGTCGTCCAGATAAGGGTAAATTTGTATCCCTTGAAGTCTGCAGTAGGCAATCACTGATGCCAGGCACTTTGTGAATACTCTGGGCGCAGTAGATAAGCCAAAGGGCAATGCAGAGAATTGATAGTGGATTGAACCTGCAAGAAATCTGAGGTATCTTCTGCAGCTTTGTCTGATTGGGACATGCAGGTATGCCTCCTTGAGGTCCAATGTTACCAGCCAAAACTCCTTGCCCAGCATGGGAAGAAGTTGCTGTAATGTGAGCATCTTGAATTTTGGCAGTAGAAATGTGTTTAGGATGGATAAGTCCAAAATGGGTCTCCAGTCGGTTCCTTTCCTTGGTACCAGAAAAAGTCTTGAATAAAAACCTTGACCTTGTTGGTGCGTAGGTACCTTTTGAATAGCTCTCATGTTTATGAGCTTTGAAATTTGCAGTTGTGCCTCTGCCCTTTGATTTTGTGGCAGGTTTGGCATGCCTCTCATTTTTGGAAGAGTGTGAAAATGAAATTTGTAGCCTCTGTTTATAATGTCCAGTATCCATTTGTCTGTTGTGACAATATGCCAATTGCTTGCAAATAATGCTAGTTTCCCTCCCAAAGGTGCTGCCAGCTGAGACCTGCTTGGCATGGAAATGAGGGAGTCATTGGGTTTGCTTCCTGTATTGTTGTGCACTGTCTTCACCACCTCTTGGTGCTGGACTTTGCCATTGTCTGCCTCTATATGCTCCTTGTGATTGCCCTCTGCCCCTTGTGCGTCTGTATCTACCTCTTGGGGCTTGTCAGTAGCTGGAAAGGACCAGTTTTTTGAAGGCCAATTTCTGCTAAAACATGGTGGTTGGACCTGTAAGAAAGCTTTGACAGTTTGCATAGATTTGGCTTTTTCTTCCATTTTCCGTAGTATCTCCTCAGCATTAGTACGAAATAGTACATCCTTTTGTAAAGGAGCATCTAGAAGTTTAGCTTTCACATGATCAGGCAAATTTTGTTCCCTAAGCCAGGCATGTCTGCGAATGACTGATCCTGTAGCAGCCGCTCTACTGGAAGCCTCTAGGGCATCATAACCACATTGTAAGGTGTGTTTACCCACTTGCTCTGCACTATGCATCATATCCTGTAACTCTTTTAAATCTGGTTGTTCAGGTTGAGACATTTTGTTCCTTAATTGTGATAACAGGTACTGTTGATATTTAATCATATGAAACTGACAGTTTAAGGCCCTCATGGCTAGGGTGGCCGAGGTATATACCTTTTTACCCCACCTTTCTAAAGATCTGGATTCCCTTTCTGCAGGAAGTGGATTCTTGGCAGTGGAGGCCTTCAATCCCTTGGGGCCTTGCAAAATGGTTTCAGGGTCAGCATTATGGCCTTTGAAGAGAAATTGGTGAGAGCTGGGTACTCTGTAATACCTATCAGGTTTGACTGGTGCAGGAGGCAGAGAATCAGGGTTAAGACAAGCCTCCGAATAGACATCATCCAGTATGTCCAAAATAGGGGGTATAGCCAGAGGTCTGTGTTGAGGTAACCAAAGAAATTCCCTAAGTCTTTTCTTGGAGTCTGAAAAGTCTTGGCCTTCCCAATGGAAATGTTCCCTCAAGGTGTGCAAGGTTTCCCCAAAGGAAAAATCCTCAGGAGGGGATACCGAAGGAATGGACTGTTCTGCATCCGAATCCTCAAAAGGAGAGTAAGAGTGTTCCTCTGCATCAGAATGTTCTGATAAAATGGATCCCTGATCAGAAGAGGGAGAATCTTCCTCCACTCTGGGTCTCTTGTCAGGAGGGGGATGAGAACCTCTGATAAGAGTAATTAAATCCTCAGCCATTTTTAGCATCTGTTTTTTAGGCATATGTCCTGAAGATGGGCCCTGTGCAACAGGTCTCGTGGGATGCCTGGCTGCTTTGGATTTAGTAAAGGCCTTAATTGAAAAGGAAGATGAGGGCCTAAATACACCATGGGTGGAGGTGGACCTGTCCACATTAGTAGGCTCTACATTAGCAGGGGCTTCGGTAGTAGTCTGGGAAAGGGCCGAGGACCCAGCGCTCTCGGGTACAGAAGACACCGTCAAAGGAGTGTCGTCGGTAGTCAGGGACTGCAAAGGCGTCTCGCTGAGAACCGGACCACGTGTAGCCTGTTTTGGCGTGGTGTCGGCGGGGGCCTCGCGTGTCTGTCCTTTTCCTTGCGTTTTTTGGACAAAACGGTAGTCGGAGTGTCCGACGACATTTTATAATCAAAAGCTTTACCAAAGTAGTGTTGGGCGAACTCCGCCCGACGCTTAATAGTGCGTTTATTGAAGGTAGCACAAAAGCGATAGCCCGAGACGTCGTGGTCTGGGCCCAAACAAGGTATGCAAAGGGAATGGAAATCCTTATGTGGTATTTGCTTCCCACAAGAAATACAATTATTAACTTTTTCTGACATCGGTCTGAGGCAAGAAAAGTTTCCCCAACGGGGTACTTAGCTTTAATGAAGACTTCGGTTTCCAATTTTTTCGTAATTCAGGAGCTGGCCGACCGGCACTTGCGAACTGCTTCTGCTTCGGGCACCGCGCGGCAAAAAAGACTGAAGAACATGGCGTTGGCTGTGTCTTATATACTCTGGCCTCACTGACGTCAGAAGAGTAAGCGACGACAACCGACGCCGGACCAAGACTTTGGAATTCGGCCGACCGAGGGACCACCTGACTGCTGAAAACCCATCTGTGATTACTGCAGCTGTATGCACGATGAACATCATGGTTTTATTTATGAACACTGCAATGATTCCTTAATAATGCACCCTAAAGCTGATTCAAAAAAAGAAGTTATGTCTTACCATAATGTTCCATCTGTGTTGTCGATCTTCACTTATCCTTGACTGTGGGTTCTGTTCTTATCTCAGAACCGACTCGGCCGTTATTCCAGCTCGCACCTTCCAAAAACTCTCGAGCTCAGCTTTACCCATAATGCTCTTCTCAGGATTCCCTCAGATCGAGTTTGTATAAGACAGTGACAGACTGGAAATAATAGACCAGAGACTATATCTGTATTCCTAAAGGAAATCCAATCTATTGGGATAGATCCGTTCCACCAAGAAACCAGAAAAGCAGGTGGAAGGAGGCTGGGAATATCAAGGATAAGTAAAGATCGACAACACAGTTGGAACGTTATGGTAAAACATAACTTCTTCATCTGATGTTGTCAATCTTCACTTAATCCTTGACTGTGGGACAGACTCTCTAGCTACCTAAACCTTGGGAGGTCTCACGAAAGTATATTCCTGAGCACCATTGAACCAAATGATGCTCGTCGCCTAGAGACCAGATCCAGCTTGTAATGAATAATAAAGGTATGCAGGGGTGCCCAAGTAGCCACTGCATAGATATCATCTGTAGGAGCTCTAGCATGAAAAACTGCAGAAGCAGCTATTGCTCTTATAGAATATGTGCCTTTACAGGGTCTGGTAGTTGCACTTTTCTTTTGTTATAAATGAAGGCTATACAATCCTTAAGCCATTTACCCAGAGCAACCTTAGAGACTGGTTTGCCCCAAAGTAGTAGGAGAAAAAGAAACAATTGGTCAGATTTTCTGAATTCTTTTGTTCTTTTAAGGTAAAAACATAACTGCCTATGAACATCTAGCAAATGTAGACAATATTCACCTCTATTTGAAAAGTTGGGAAAAATATGGGAAGTTGTATCATCCGGTTGGTATTAGTCTCAGAAACAGTTTTTGGTAGAAAGGACAGGTTAGTTCACAAGGACACGCTGTCTTTATGGAAGGGTAGGTAAGGAGGCTTGCAGGATAAGGCTTGTAGTTCTGATATTCTCCTAGCAGGAGTAATAGCAATGAAAATAAGGTTTTCCATGATATATACTTGAAAATGCAGATGGCTCAAAAGGGGACTATATTATGGACTGTAGTACCAGATTCCAGTCCCAAGGTGTGGGAGAATCCTTCTATGGAGCTCCGAGCATTAAGGTTCCTTTCAGAAAAGCTTTACAAAGTTTGTGGGACATTAGAGACATATCAATTAAACCTTAACAAAAGTTGAAAATTGGTGCTGTACTCATACGGTTGAGGAGGAAAATCCCGCATTAAAAAGCAATTCTAAGAATTCTTAAGAACCTGATCTACTGGTGCAGAATATGGATCAATGTTTTTCTCTGTAGCCCATTTTGAAAATTTATGCCACTTGCTATTGTATAATCTTCTAGTCGAAGGTTTATGGGAGGCTAGAACAATTCACTGAACTGGGGCAGTGAGACTAGTATGCCTGTCAATCATTGGAACTGCTGGAGCCACACAGTGAGCTTGAGATTTTGGAGATTCAGATGAACGAGTCCCTCTGGATAGGACAAGAGGTCTGGAGCTGGGTTCAGGGTCCACGGTTTCTGAATTAGATGAGGCTAAAGAAAGAGAAACCATATCTGTTGAGGCCAGAAATGAGTAATGAGAATTATCCTGTTCTTCGATCTGCTGGCTTTTTTAGAAACTGGGAAATGAGAGAAAGGGTGGAAAGGCATACAACAGACCAGAGGGACAATCGTGAGGGAGAGCATCTCTCAGTGACTCCCCCGGTGGGGGGAAGGCAGCAATGTAGCTGCTGCACTTATTGTTTAGGGGGGGAATGCAAAGAGATTGCAGCAGGGCTGGCCCCACTGATGGAATATCCTTTCCGTCACCAAAGGATTGACAGACTACTTGTGAGGCCTTAGGATTCTCCTGCTCAATTTGTGCGCAATCACATTGGAGCTCCCCAGAATGTGCTTTGCAATTAGAAAGCGGTCAGATGAAATCACCCATTGTCATAACCTCAGTGCTTCTTGAGAAAGAGGGTAAGACCTGGGTCCCCCTTGCTTGCTCAAGTACCAAACAACTGACATGTTGTCTGTTTGGATTGCTATTGTTCCCAAGGGGAGGGATTCCTGGAATGTTTGCAACGCCAAAAGCACTGCCTCATCTCTAGAACATTGATGTGCAAATTGGCCACTAACTGGGACCAAGTGCCTTGGACTGTTTTTCCCAGATGATTTCTCCCTACCCCATCTGGGATGCATCTGTGGTCATTATGGCCTGGGGTTGAGGAGGAACAAAGGGTCTGGCCCAACAAAATTTTGTTGGAGTGAAGCCACCAATTCAGGTCTTTTTTGCATAAATCAGTGATCAAAACTTGAGGGGACACTGGCTGATTCAGTAGAGACCATTGTGACACCAAAAGCCATTGTAGGATTTGCATGTGAAATCTTGCAAGGGGAAACTAAAGTGATGGTGGCTGCCATTGATCCTACAGTTTGTAACAATAGTCTTGTACTTTTATTGCTGCAAATAATCTGACTAATTTGTCATTTTATTCTTTGAAGTCTTTCTGGGGGAAGAGACGTGATACAGGTGTTTGTGTTTAATACCGCTCCTATGAATTCTATCTAACTGCTGTGTTGGCTCTAGATGGGGATTTTTTGCAGTTTACCATGATCATCAGTGAGGAGCAAGCTTGAAGAACATAGTTTCTTGCCTGCAACAGTAGATGCCTGGTGGGTGCAATAATGAGCCTGTCGTGTAGGTATGGAAACACACGTAAATCCTTGCAATCTGAGACTGCTGCATCCCCGAGACTGGGTGGAACATCTGACATTCTTTTTGGTTGTTTGGGTTTTTTTTTTTTGAAAAGGGGATATTGTAACCTCTGGTTATAATCCTCTGCACTCAATTGTCCGTTGTTATATTTAGCCAAGCAGATAGGTGCAGGGATAATTGTTCCCCGACTGCCTCTGGAGGATGGCAATCGGGCCTCCATTCAGGAGCCTTGATAGGAGTTACCAGGCAATGAATCCCTGGAACCCTGATTTTGTGGGTCACCTCTTCCAAAGCATCTTCCATTATAACCCCCCCCACTCTGCCCCAGAGGGAGTCATTGCCACATGAGTCCTGGAAAGATCATTGGGACTTTTTGAACTATAGCTTTCCACTCCTGTGGTTCCTGGAGTAAGACCGTTGAGGAGTGGAAAAGCGTATGCCCACAGCAGAAAGGGTCTTTCCTTCCTTCTCACATCTGGTGAGGGTCTCTGACTTTCGGACAAAAAAGGGATATTCTGTCAAAAGGAGCATTGACGAAAGATGACTTGAATGGCTATGCAAAGTCACATAAGTGCATCCAGGCATGTCTCCTCATGGCTACGCCAGAACCCATTGCTTTAGACGTCCCTTTGACTGTGTGTGGAATGAGCCACATAGACGAATTACATATTGATTCAAGGATTGCCAGCTGGGAAGCTACTTTATCCTGCACTCCTTTCAGCTAAAGCTCCTGTCAGATTATCTGATAGCTCCCTTTATCAGATCCTGCTGGAGTCTTGTAAAATGTGCCATAAAGTTCACGAACCTGAGCGCAAAGGTCGATGATGCATAGACGTGTTTCCCAAATCTATCTAGCATCCAAGACTCTGTTAGAATGGATAGTAGGACTTTCATCAGCAAATTCCTTTTTGGTGGCTGCTGCAACTATGAAGGCATCTACTGGTATCTCTTAGCCCAATAATTTTGATCCTCAGGAGCTGACAAAATGTGGTCTGGTCTCTTTGGGATTGGCTAGTTTGGAATCGGGTATCTTCCAAGCCCACTGCTCAATCAATTTAATTAGATTGTCAGCAAAGGGTGAGATCCAAGAGGTAGTTGGTCAGGCATGGAAATCCTACAGGTATACCAATTCCTCCGAGGAAGGCTGATGGGAAGTCCAGCCAATCCTCTGTTTCAGGATTTCTAAAATATCTCCAAATTAGACATCTTCCCCTTCATCGAAATCAGTATTTTCTGTGCAAGACTCTACAGGGCAGTCTAAGTGCTTCCTCTTGCACTGTCTCTTCGGGGGTACCTCCTCAGTGGGATGGGCCAGAGAGGTGTCTGAAGAGGACATAACCACCATGGTTGAATTCTGAGGTTTCTGTGCCTACTGTCCCAGAGCAGAGGCTGGAGGTAGCTCTGAGTGAGGTGAAGGACAGGGACTGTTGGCTCGAAGAGAGTGGTATCAACTGTAAGCCCACAGTGGACAAGACCATCTCCATGCCCTGGAAAGCAGGCCCCCATAGAGGAATGGGAGCTTGGAACAGAGATAGACTCCCTTGGAACCATGGTCCCACCCTGCACAGAGGAAGCCGCCTCCGAAGCCAGAATTGAGCTCACATGTGCCGATACCCCGAGGAGCATGGATGGCTCTGACAACACTGGAGTGGATCCATGCTCCCCAGAACTGACAGCATAGCTTTGATCCCAAGAGGGCCCCAGATACGACAGAACTGAAGAGCTCACAGTAGTTACCGGTGCAGGAGAAGAAGAGGTAACTGGCACTGACAGTTGAAACTGGGACTGCTGGAGCCAGGAACTCCGAAGGCTCAGTGGGAGTCAGAGGAGGAACAAAAACAGGTGAAGAGAGAAGGTAAGGTTCCAGAGCCAGGGAGGCTAGGAACCAACAAAGTAGCTAACCCCCTTGCCACCGGGAGCTGGTCCACCAGTCTCAGAACATCAGCCTCCATGAGGCTCTTGGTGGAATGTACCAAAGAGACCGATGGGGATCTAGGTTTTTCCAAGAAAGGGCTTGGAGGTCGGTCTAAAACAGGGTCTACAGAAGGGGAGTATCTTGTTCAGGGCCTGTCTGTAAAAGAAAATTCCTTTGGCTCCAACAGAGTTGGAGCAGAGGAGTGAAGAGGCACCAAAGTCATTGTGTCAGTAGCAATAGTCAGTGCCAAAAAAGTCAGCGCAGTGACTGTCACCAACAGCACCGAAGGTTTAAGCAATTTCACTTCAGGTTCTGTGGGAACTATAGGAACAGGGGAAGTTTTAGTCCTGACTGGCTCCTCTTCTTTAATCCATCATATTTTCTGGAAGAAGAAGAAGGGGAGGTAATATCCATTTTAGATGAAGCAGATATGACCTCACTGAAATCAGATTTAATAAGGCCCTTCAAAATCAACTTACTTTTTTTCTTTCCACAAGGGCCCAGTGACTGAAGCCATGGCAAATAGCACAGTGTTCTTAAAGATGCACCAGGCTCAAGCAGTAGATACATAGAGACTGCCCGTCTGAATTAGACAATTTCCTCTCACACTTCTGGTATCTTTTGAAGTAGCCTTCAGAAGTACTCTTAGCTTTATCTGCCATAATAAAATAAACACACACATGCACACAGACAGAAGGAAGTTAAGGGAAGAAAATTTTAAGTTTTTTTTTTTTTGGTACGGTTAGCTAGAAAAAATGTACTAACAATGGTATGGAAGGTTTACCGTAAGGTAAAGAGAGGAAAGAGACATTACCAACAATGGTAGTGGGAGAGCAACACTAAAAGGTGTTAATAAGAATAGAGGCTAACTAATAAACATTTCAAAGACAAAAACACTTACAGTTTTAAAGGAAACAAATTAGTTTGAGAGCGGACAGGAAAAACGCATCTGGCACAAGCTGGCATCAGTTGCGATGTGGCAGCAGATGAGATGTTTTTCTTCACTGCATAAAATGGCACTGGTAAACTTGAATCAGTGGTGCCACTGATGGTGTCTGTATGGCTACATGCCTGAGTCTTTATGTCTGTCTATGCATAGTGTGAGCAGGAAAGGCTGACGCACAAAAAATGTTGGACTGAGCTGTCTGTTGCTTTTAGCATAGCAAAAATAGCTACTATTCCTATAAACATTGCGGGAATGCACAGTGAATTCAAGGGTTGCAGAAGTGCCTGAGGCATGTAATGGTGATACTGTGGGTTTGTTAGACAATTATAGCTTCAGAGCAAGAGCCTGTTAAAATTTATACATTTCGTAGAAACCACCACCTAAGCTGAACATGACCCGATATGTCCTTAAAGTATTGGTATTTCATTGATGGTCATGTTATAGCAGATGCTGACAGAAGCGGATGACATTTCTGTTACAATAACCCATTTCAGCTATTCCATAACATGTTCCTCATTCAAATTCACCTCTCTCCTAAACAATACAGAAATATTTTGTAGCTACAGTAAGGCAGCATTGTGTCCACTTGATGGGAAACTGCAGTTCTATAGCTAGATAAAGAACAGTTTCATTTCATACTGCATCCAGGTGTAGATCCACCAGTATCCTCTTACAGTGCACACTTCATCATGTCTTATTCATACACCACTTAATATTAGACTTTTACTTGTGTACAGTCAGCATCCTGCATCAGGTTTTGCAAGCGTGCTGACATACAAAACCACACATTAGTGGGCACCATGAGTTCTGTCAGGCCTACTGTATGAAAATATTCTGTTATATCCATCCTAAAGCATATCACTGACAAAATATAAACTGTGAGATGCATATGAGCAGCATTAAAAAGACTTTCAGGCGAAAAAAAATTCTGAAATCTGTGAAATGCAATTCAAGTGTGACAATCTATTGTCCAAGACTGGCAAAATAAAGAGCAGGTCACATACAAGTCATATGTTTGTAATCAGACTACCAATCGCCTCTAATGTTTTTTTATAGACAATTTTTTAGATGTTCTGAGAGTGATGCATCAGTTGTGGTAAAATGATAAATCTCTTAGAAGGGACATGTAGAAGGCTACTAAGGCATATGAATTAAGGCAGCATCCACATTTTACCATTATATATTCATCGTATTAGTATAGCAAAAGGCAACTCTTAGGCATTATTACAGTCACATAAATCATTTTCCTCTCTATTACACAGGCAGTAGGTATAGGCACCCAGATTTACAGCAACTGCAAGGAACTCTGAAGCCTGCAAAGAGCAGCAGCAATTAAATGTTTTACTATTCTGGAGGAAGCCAGGACTTTCTTGGAGATGAGAGACAGAGCAGGTCCTAGTAAGAAGTGTGACTGTCTGAGATACTGTCTGACAGCTGCTGACACTAGTCTAATCATTCAGCTCCTGTTAGGTAACAATCAGTGTGTGGAAAAGACAGCAGACTGAATCTATGGCCATCTGTACTTGGTCAGCATCACCTCTTGGGGCAAGCAAAGGAAAGTACAAATGGGTTAGGTACTTAACCATAAATATAGATGTTCAAGAATGTTCACCTGCTGGAGTTTTGACTATTGGGATTCCTGGCTGTAGGCACCCCAAATGGCAGAAGTGATTTCAAGAGCCCTGCCTTCCCAGGTCTCAGCTGACTTCTGCCCACCAGTATGCAAGGATATTGGTGGCATAGCAGCATATCAGGTGTGTTGGACAATGCCATCTTCACCTCTTTCTTGTCGTGGCCAAGACCAGATGAGAAGATCATGATTACCCCAATCACAGTGTACCATATGGTAACAGTCCCCTTCTTTAGGTCCACCTAAAAGGTCCCCTGCCTCCCTCTCCAGGAAGTAAGGTCAGGTAAAAGAGGGAAGGGGCTTGGAAGGGAAGTGATCGGGTAGGTGAAGGTAACATGACTAGGCTAGCTTGCTCATTACTGCAATAATAACTCTTGAAACATTCACCGCAGAAGACTTGACATCTAGCCTGACTTTAATAGCATTTTTCCCTTTCCCCTCCTGGGCAAGAACACTGTTTCCCACCTGGGATTGTCAGCACACTTGTGGTATATAAGGGACATACACCCATGTCACTTGTAGTTATTTCTTGCCCCTGCCAACTGCAAGAGTCTTGTCAGAGCCCAGCACTGTAGGTGCCCAGATGACATATGCGTTAAGGTTGGATACCCACCTAGAAGAACCCCACAAAGATTTGCACTCCACATAATGGTCTACATGGTAGAAGAAAAAAGAAAATGAGAAAAATAGTTAATATGTACCTACCCTACCCCAAGGTGATTATGAGCAGGAAACAGGGGGCCAGAGGAAGGGAATGTACTGGAACATCAATGATTATGGAAAGATTTTTTTTGTATATAACTGTACCAAGTTCATTAAAATGTCCACTGCTGCAGTAGTTGTAACTTTTGGGAAGATTCCCAAAGTTTACAGGCCAGTGAGTGGTTGGCACTGCAAAGGTATTGCCTGCAATAGTCCTTGAAGAAGAGCTGTGGCAAACTGACCTGGCTTGAGAGAGAGAGAAAGAGAGAGAGAGAGAGAGAGAGAGAGAGAGAGGCAGAGAGAGACAGAGACAGAGAGACAGATAATATTTAGGATATAAATCTTGAAAAAAAGGAGTGGGCAGATGGTCAGGTAGCTGCTTCCATGATGGCCTACATATAGACTCCTGTCTAGAGAGGGCCAAGGCCACAGTGACAGAAGTTGCACTTCTGGAGTAGACTCTCATTCACTCTGGTACAGTTTTATCATGGAAAGCATAACAGAAGATGCAGTAAGCCAGACATTTCTGAGATGATTTGTTTTAAGACCGGTGTATCATTTCTCCCTACCATTTGCAAAGGCTATGAACAGATACTCTGACTTCCTTACCTGTTTAGCCATATGGATAACCTTAGCTGCCTACGCCCATCCAGGGTGTACAAGATCACTTCCCCATTACTCTGTGAGGTAGGATGCATGAAGGTTAATGGCCTAATTAAGGCAGACTTCTGTCACCACCATGGACATGATGGTGGAGCCGATTGTTCATGGATATTCCCCTTCCTTGTGGGATATAACAAAGGGTTGCTTGCATACAACAGCCGTTGATTCTGATATTCTCCTGGCAGATGTATTTTTCACTAAGAAAACAGTCTTCCAGGTCAGGTAGTTGAGGAGTACAACTGCTGGATCAAATGGTGGTAATGTTAGCTTTTCTAGTGCACAGTTAAAATTCTACATAGGAGGGATTACTTTCTTTCTTCAGATGTAAAACCTCTTTCAGAAACTGCTTTACTTGTAAAGGAAAGAAAGCGGGATTATACTGTAAACAGAAATAGCACAGCAGATATGTCGTTTCAGTGAGGCATGACAATCTTGATTTACAAAGTCCTGACAGGTATTTGAGGGCTAAGGATACTATTTGTAGCCAGGGAGAGGTTTTGAATCCTAATCAAAACAGTATATTTTCCCATTTTGCTTGTATATGGCTTCTTAGACTCCTTTTATCTGCAAACATGCCCTCTGAAAAGATGCATCTACTGGGGAAGGTGCTAAATCATCCAAGCTGTAAGCTTCAAGGGCTTAAGGTCGAGGTATATGAGTGAACTCTTGTTCTGGGTTAAGAGGTCCACAAGCTGATGCAGTACAAGAGTCTCAATCCTTGCCTTGCTTAATAGACAAAAAAACAAAAACAAAACAAAAACAAAACAACAAAATCCACTTTCAGGTCAGGAAAAGGCAAATCCCGTTAATCATGTCCACAGTCATAAGGTACTGCATTCAGTGGTGCAGAGGTAGCATTGTCTCCTCACAGCAAGAGGGTCTCCCGTTTGATTCCGTGTGGAGTCTGCATGTCCTCCCGACATTTGTGTGGGTTTCCTCTGGGTGCTCTGGTTTCCTCCCATGTTTCAAAGCCATGTATCTACAGCGTTTCTCCCCAGGCCTCCATTGAAAATTGGTTTCATTCCAAGTCAGACTTTCCCGGTAAACAAATGTTAAATAAATAAATAAATAAATAAATACTCTATGAAACAATGAAAACAGCCAAAGGATCAATTAGTTTACCCAAACAAATTCCTCTATGGTAGGTATGAGCTTTAAAAGCAGTTAGTGTTCTCTTCTCAGGGGAAAGATGACACCAGCAGAAGAAAATCCAAGGAAACTTTTATTGAAGCGAATGGAATCTGCCTGGCTCAGTAGGAGACAGAACCAGTGTTGTCCTGCCAAAAGGGTGATATACATAGCATTATTTGCTTGTTCTTCTTTGTATGCATTATCCAGGGGAAGAAAGGATGGGAGGAAAAAAGTTCCTATAGTTGGTGTACAAAATGTAATCTGATTCTGCTATTCTATGGTAGTGAAACAGAAGGTCAGGAAATGCATAGTATGAGGCCAAAAAACTGCCCTTTGGTTTACTGTGACCAAAAGGGTCTCCAGAAACATGAAAATGCCAACTGAACACAAAAACTATGTAACCACAAACTGAAGACACCACAGCAGTAATTTTATTCCACAGACAACGAAAATTCCAGTTAATAAAAACTTCAGGTTTCCAGTTAAAAACTTGAGGTTAAGAGCTTTCTTCCCACTCACTGTAGGACTTCATCAAAACAAAGTTAACTTCCCTACCCAGCCATTATATATACATCCTACTCCACCCATTCAACACATTCCATTAACAATCAATTACTTAAAGTAAGAGCTACATTAACTTTCCGTATAAATAATGACATAATTATTGTAAATATTCATACGAGTTTCACATTAAAAGACAAATATAAAAAATATTCCTCAATTTTAAAACACTGGAAATGCTAACATTTTCATTAATACCTGGATTTTGGGTTGCATCTAACCGCAACTGCCATTTCAGCTCACAAATGTCCAGGTGTATATCCAACATTTTCCCTTGTGCATCTTTGACCAATTGTTGTACAACAAGAAATTTAAAACTATGACTAGCAAACTCTTTCTTGTGTCTAAGTGCATTAGTCAATTTAAATTTTCTAATGTCCTTAAGATGTTCATACATCCTATCCCTTAGGTGGATATACACCTGGACATTTGTGAGCAGAAGTGGCAGTTGCAGTAAGATGCAACCCAAAATCCAGTCATTAATGAAAATGTTAGCATTTCCAGTGTTTTAAAATTGAGGAATATTTTGGGCTGGGATATATATTTACCTATTTATGTAAAATTATTTATGTTTTAATTATGGAATTTCATACTTTTATATTTGTATTTTAATATGAAACTCATATGAATATTTACAATAATGATGTCATTATTTATATGAAAAGTTAATGTAGCTCTTACTTTAAATAATTGATTAGTTGTTAATGGAATGTGTTGAATGGGTGGAGTAGGATATATATATAATGGCTAGGTAGGGAAGTTAACTTTGTTCTGATGAAGTCCTACACTGAGTGGGAAGAAAGCGCTTAACCTGAAGTTTTTAACTGGAAACCTGAAGTTTCTAACCAGAATTTTTGTCGTCTGTGGGATAAAACTGGATTCTACTGCTGCGATGTCTTCAGTTTGTGGTTCCCCAGAAACAACACCTGTTGAAAGGCACTAGTTGGGATTTTGGAAGGATTTAGAGAGGGTCCTACAGTCAGAAAACAGGCTAGAGAAATCTGCAAGGCTGTCTGTATCACCACAGTGAACTGGGTCTGAATATAGGTTCATAGGTTGGTACTAGGCTACTGACCCTAGGGCCTATACAAGCCTAGCCATAACAATTGCCTGGCTATTTCTTCCCATAGTATTTACTTCCCTGGACCCCTGTCTAGCAGGGAGACTGATGTGCTCCCTGGGGTGAATTTCCTATCTCCCATCCAATTATCAAGGTTCCTTTTGACAAGGGCCAAAGAGGTGCTCTGCTTGACATGTATGGGCAGTATATTACAGAGCAGTCATTCAGGTAAGGGTAACTGTGAACGTATTCCTGCAGTAGGCAATTACTGGAGTCAGGCACTTTGTAAACACTCTGGGTGCAGAAGCCAAGTCAAAGCACAAGGAAGTAAATTGGTACTGAGCAACCCTGCTTTGAACTTGTGCAACTGCCTGTCTGTTCAGTGGGTGGAGATTGGCATCTTTTAGAGTTACAGTTCCCATGATGTATTGAGGGAAAAGAGGTACTGAGGTCTAAAATTTGAGAGCCAAGGGTAGTACGGCCTAGAACTTGAAAACTGGCACTAGAAGAAACTTTCTTAGCCTTGCTAAGTCTAAAATGCGTAGCTAAGGACCACCTTTTTTTGGGACTATAGAAAGTCTTGAGAAAAAAAATGTATGCCTTCTTCTTACTCTGGCGCTCTCTCTGCAGTCCTTTGACTTTTTTGTCTTTGCTTTTTGTCCCTCATGCATGCCAACCATCAAGTCTGTCCTGGAGTACACATTCCACTGTCTGAGGGGAGACCATAATCCAGGCAGCCAGGTGGTTTGTGCTCTTGCCTACATCCTGCAAAGATGGCATTTTTTATTTATTTACTTTTTATGGCCTATCATTACCTATATTGGTGATGTGGGCACTTGCATCACCACAAGGTCTGTCTATGGCCCCTTTGTTGGCACATGCATACTTCTCCATGCCCACATCTTCCTGGTACAGCTCCCCTCATCATGACAGGCCATCAGTCTCTAGCTGGGACCTGTCATCACAGCAATGGCATGGTCATACCTATCCTGCCTACCTGAGCCATCAAGTTCCTGAGCTCCTAGTAAACATGGTTCAGCTTGGCTGTAGTGAGGGCATTATCCCCTCTGCACTGCTGGCACATTTCTGTAGCCTTCCGATTTAGATGATCTGGTAGCACACTCTTGATTGGCTCAAGATGGGTTACTGAGAACCTTCTATTTAAATTTATTTATTTAGCCATTTTTTTAAACACAAACTGGAACGTGTAATCTTGTCTATAAACATACAAAACACAAGAATTGTGAGTGATTATTTTTGAAATATCACTAGGTACCCCACTGCCTATTTTTGAGTATGGATATTTGGGGACAGGGTGATAGGAAAGGCAGAGGGCTGGAGTGGGATATCAGGACTGAATGGAGGGAAGAGGTTTGTCAGTCACAGATGATCCCATGAGATGCCCCAGCCCTGAGGACTTCTGGGCTTTTCCTTTTGATCAGCTTGACATTTAATTTTAAACTAACTTTTCTTCTCCTTTTGTTGCTCAATTTTGCCTTGCCTTTGGTGGCAGACAAAATTTTTAGTGGGCTAATTTTTACTATATATGGTGAGAAGGTGAAACGGATGTTTCACCTACTGCTCAGTTTGGAGTCCAGCAGCTTCATCTTTAAAGGACAACAATGGGATTCTATTATTAAATGCTCAACTTCTCTGTCTTACTTCTCCCTATTCACTGTTCCTGCTATGAATAAACAAAAATACAGCATTTAAAATATTTTAAATGGATTGCTTCTCTCCACCAGAACAGTACCTTACTGCACTGTGGTGGTTTCACTTTCAAAAAACTTTGTCTGGCACTTGCTGCAGTCTCCAATTCACTGATGTCATCAATGCCACTAAATGCAGGTAGTTTTCTGGCCATCTCCCTCCCCAAACTGAGATCACCACTACCATCCTAAAAATCCACCCATCCTGTGATGTTACAGCTCCCTGGTCCTTCCCCTACCCATACAGAAAGTAAAGGCGAGAACAAGGGAACACTACATGAGGGGCTGGGAGGGTAGCTTAATGGTTAAGGTGTTTGTCTTGTGAACACAAGGTGCAGGGTTTGAGTCTCATAAGGGATAATTGATTAGGCTTACAATGGCTCACAAGGGCAATTAGCCTAGTACTAACATATGAACCATATGAACCTATGAGTCAAGTCTCCTGCTTTCAGCTCTCAGTCCCAGCAGGTAATAGCTCAAATTACCCTTAGCACTTTGACAGCTAGGGAAGTTAGGTGTGAAGGGGGATGGGAGATGAGTCAAACTAGTACAATTCAGGCTTCACAAAAGACTGCAGTTTAACCATTCTAAAAAGAAGCAGCAGTAAAAAGCACTTTGAAAGTCTGTTCTGTGGAATTTGCACTGTTTGTGTTTTAAGTAGTTACTGAACAGCATGAAATGTTACGTAAAACTAACTGAATGAAAGACAGCAATGTATACATGTAAAATCAATGCAGTGACAAGAATTTTAGGAAGAAAGAAGCCTGCATGATAAAGAAGTTATGTACCTACCATAACGTTCGATGTTTGTAGTCCATCTCACCCTTCATTCTTACTCTTGGGATCGGAGCTGAACCTCGGCTCCGACTCGGCCATACTCTAGCTCAAAAACTTCTGGTTGGCTCGTGACTAGGAGGTATCCCATGATGCATCACTAACACAACCCAGATCTTGTTTGCTGCAAGGAGAAACATACAGAGACAAAGAACACACCAAGTCAAAAGGACTAACATAATCAGACAGGAGACACTCTACCTCCCAGGTCCTCAAGGAGGGGGCAGGAGGGTGGGTTCGTAAGAATGAAGGGCGAGATGGACTACAAACATCTAACGCTATAGTAGGTACATAACTTCTTTATGTTCTGTAGTCCTATCTTGCCTTCATTCTTACTCTTGGGACAGCGTCCCTAGCACCTTCATCTTTGGTGGCTCATTGAAAAATGCTCCTGAGTACAGTAGAACCAAAGGAAGACCTGTCCCTGGAATCCATATCCAATTTGTAGTGTAATGAATGTATGAGTTGAAGCCCATGTTGCTTCAGCACAAATGTTGTCTATTGGAATTTTAACCTGAAAAGCTACCGCAGTAGACACAAACCTGGTAGAATGAGCTTTCACCTTGGAAGAGCTTTGCCACTGGATGAATAGACAAAGGAAATGCAGCTGGAAATCCAGTGAGATAATGTGACTTTAGAAACTGGAATGCCCTTCCTAGTATCTGAAAAGGAAACAAACAATTGATCTGACCTTCTGAAATCTTTAGTTCTGTCCAGATAAAAACGCAATTGTCTATGCACATCCAGTTGGTGAAATTTGTACTCTGCCTTGTTAGAAAAATTAGGGAAGAAAACAGGCAATTCAATGTGCTGATTACTATTGGCTTGAGAAGAAACCTTAGAAATAAAGGAAGGGTTTTGTCCATAAGGAGACCCTATCTTTGTGAAACACCAAATAAGGGGGCTTAATGAAAAGAGCTTGCATTTCAGAGACCCTTCTTGCAGAAGTGATAGCCACTAAAAATATAGCTTTCCAAGATAATAACTTAAGGTCACATGTTGCTGAGGGTTCGAACTTCGAAAGGACTTGACGTAAGTCTATGTAGAACAAAGTTCAAATCCCATGGTGCCACCAGATCCATGACTGGGGGGTCTTAACAAGGTGGTCCCTTTAAGGAAAGCTCTACACAGTCTATGAGCCATAAGATTAGGTTCATTAGCCATATGAAAAGTGGAGATACCTGCCAGCTGAACTTTAATAGTGGCAGCTGTTGAATCTTGGTTGAACAACCGAGAAAGGAAGTCTAAAATGGCAGGAATGGGAGCTGTGTAAGGATCAAGGTTTCTCTCACAGGCCCAAAAGGAGAATCTTTTCCATTTACTGCTATAAATCTTTCTGGTAGAAGGTTTCTGAGAGGATGTCAGAATGCGTACAACCTCAGGAGAAAAGTTATGAAGCCTGACTAGGGATGGAACTGGAGCAGCCATACTGTCAAATTGAGGGTGTGGAGAGAGGGAGGGATGGAACACACCTGACATGTGCGTCAGCAAATCTGGCACTGGGTCCACAGAGTCCACGGTTTGTCCATTAGATGAGGTATGAGAAAGGGGAAACAAATCTGTTGAGGCCATTAAGGAGCAATTAGGATCATTTTGCTTCCCAAGGATATTGCTTTCTGTATTACTTTTGATAGTTCTGGTTTAAGCACCTGGGCTTCAGGCCAGTTATTTTACATTAAGAAGGTTCGTGGCCTGCACTCTTTTGGGAGGAGAGGCTGGACTCTGCCCTTCTGAGCTGGGAACTTCTGGTTAAAGGCTTATAGTGCCTGCATATTTGAACTGTTTCTTACTGAAATTGGTGCGCCTTCTTTGCTGTAGCATAGACTAGATCCAGGCCTGCTGAATCTAGCTTTGTTTGCATAACTTGAGGACTAATCCAGGCCTTCTTAAAAGTATTCAGTTGTATTTACTACTGCTTGGTAGTAACCTGATTAAAGTGTAGCTATCATTCTAAGCCTTTTGGTTTAAGCACTTGGGCTTCAGACCAGTTGTTTTACAGTAAGAATGTTTGTGGACTGCATTGTTGTGGCAGGACAGGTAGCTTACATCCTTTTATACTGGGAACTGCTGATTGAAGGCTCAGTGTCTGTTATTCTAAAAATGTATTCGTTCTGGTTTAAGCACTTGGGCTTCAGGCCAGTTATTTTACATTAAGAAGGTTCGTGGTCTGCACTCTTGTGGGAGGAGAGGCTGGACTCTGCCCTTCTGATCTGGAAATTTCTGGTTAAAGGCTTATAGTGCCTGCATATTTGAACTGTTTCTTACTGAAATTGGTGCACCTTGTTTGCTGTAGCATAGACTAGATCCAGGCCTGCTGAATATAGCTTTGTTTGTATAACTTGAGCACTAATCCAGGCCTTCTTTTTAGAGAAGGTTCCCCTGCACCCCAGTGGCAGGAGTGTGCAGTTAGAACTTGTCTGATTGAAGACTACAGGAACAGGGCTCAGATTTGAGATTTTTTTTTTACTGGTTAATTGGGTAATTTGTTTAAAAGCCTTTTCTGATTGCTTGTAGTCATCTAAAGCTGTTTAAGTGTATTTTTTACTGTTTGTAGTCATTTAAAGCTGTTTTAAGTGTATTTTTTACTGTTTTTGCCTTATCTTTTCAAAATTTTTTTTCCTTGTTTCCCTCCTTTCTAAGCCAGTATAGTCCAGTTATCAGGCTAGTGCTGAATTCAGGGCTGTGTTACAATTTTCTGAGTTGACCATACCTTAGTTGGACAGAGTGAGGTTTCTCTGTTCACCTGTGAGAGAGGGAGCTTTGAGCAACCATCTGTCCCTGGAGGAGTGGTTCCAGCCCAGAATTCAGAAGTTTCTAGACCATTTTGGGCTAATTTCTATCTCTTTCATTTCCCTGCTGTAAAAACAGTGCTTGCACAGTTTTGCACGTCTGGGCAGCGCTGGTTAGCTAGGGCTAAATTTATCCCGGCTCCACCAAGTCTCCTCTTCAGTTTTTCCCTTGAAAGTAGTCTAACTCTCAACCTAAGCACTTAAAAAGCATCCTACAGTCCAGCACTTGCTCAGACCTAATAGCAAGCACTAATATACTCCGACACTTGATTGCCCAGCAGGGCAAGGCTCAATATTCACCCCTCACCAACCAACCGACTAAGCAGCTCACCCTACTATTCAGGCATGACCAAAGGGCAATTTCAGGTATACTCTCCAGTCCAGCTGGTGAACCTGGGTATCCTGAGGCAATGTTACAACTGCCTCATGTACACAGACAACCCTCTCCTCCCTACCACAAAACATTAACATATGCGAAAGATGCAATTATATAGCTAAATTGGAGGCTAAGCTCTCTCCACCCAAGACTGGAATAGGCAGTCATGAGGAGAAGGTTAACACTTGCACCACACCTCCAGCCTCACATAGACATACTAAACCAGCACTGGCAAAAAATACACATAAATACACAAAATCATACACGGAGGCTCTAAATAAAAACCTGCAAAGGCATCACAGACCACCAAAGCAGACGCCCAAAAAACCTGCACCTCCCATCACAAACCAGATAACACATAAAACACAAAATCAGTGTGCAACACAATCACAGCCCTTAAGGCGAAATAACATACCTAACACACTAGTAATAGGTGACTCTATAGTCAGGCAAACTGATGTCCCACTAAAGTACAGTTTTGTACCTACCATAAATGTAGATGTTCGAGTGCTAATACAGCTGCAGTAATCACAGATGGGTTTTCTGCTGTCAGACGGGTGCTCGGTCGGCCGAATTCCAAAGTCTACGTCCGGCGTCGGTTGTTGTCGCTTGCTTTCCTGACGTCAGTGAGGCAAGAGTATATAAGACACAGCCGACGCCATTTTCTTCAGTCTTTCTTGCCCCAGATGTCAGGTGCCCCCAAAAGGAAGGCAATACATAAATTATAATTATATACATGAAATGCAATATAATCAAAAAACAGTAGTTACAAGCAAATACACCATAGAAGGATAACCCAATCAGGTTGTATGAAGAGGGGTTAGGCCTTAGGCCTTTACCAAGAGGGGAAGGAGGGAGGGAAAACTGTACTGCAGCTGTATTAGCACTCGAACATCTACATTTATGGTAGGTACAAAACTGTACTATGTTCATCGTGCATACAGCTGCAGTAATCACAGATGGGTAGAATCCCAAAGCTACGCACAGGGTGGTAGGCACTAGGTGGAACTGGGATGAGCCAGAATGCCCTGCAACACAGCAGTGGCAAAGCCTGCTCTAGTTTTGGAATATAAGGGCAGGTGGTAGTGTTTTGTGAAGGTATGCACAGAACTCCAAGTGGCTGCCTCCAAAATATCTTTGGTAGGAACTCCTCTGAGGAAGGCTGTAGAGGTAGCTGTGGCCCTGGTGGAGTGGGATCTGATGCCTGTAGGGACAGATTTTCCATGATAGGAGTAACAAAACCGTATGCAGTGGCCTATCCATTTTGAAATTGTCTGTTTGGTAACTGGCTTCCCTTGAGCTCCTACAACATAGGACACAAAAAGTTGTTCTGATTTCCTGAAAGGCTTTGTTCTGTCCAAATAATAACGTAGATGTCTAAGGAGTGTAGCAGCCTTTCCCCTTTGTTTTGAGGATTGGGGTAAAAGGTAGGTAAGTGTATGGCTTGATTTAAAGCTACCCTGGATACCACTTTAGGCATAAATGACAGGTTGGTTCGAAGGGAAACCCTGTCCTGATGGAAGATGAGAAAGGGCTGCACAGCCATGAGGGCTTGTAGTTCCGAAACCCTACGAGCTGAGGTAATGGCCAGGAGGAAAGCTGTTTTCCAGGACAAATATTGCAAATCTGTTGAGGCAGCTGGTTCAAAGGGAGGCAATGTTAATTTTTCTAGAATGTAATTAAGATCCCAGGCTGGAATTGGTTGTTTCCTTGGTGGTCTTATATTCTTAGCCCCTCTGAGGAACTGCCTTAAGAGTGGGTGACAGAATAAGGGTGGATCTGTGTTGAATTCTGCAGAAATGGCTGAGGCATGGATTTTTATGGAGGAAAATGAAAGTCCACTGTTCAGCAGCTCAGCTAGATACTGTAATACCTGACACAAATTCAGTTTTCTAGGGTCCTGGCCTTTTTTCTTATTCCAAGAGCAAAACCGTTTCCATTTTGCGGAGTAAGCCTTTCTAGTAGATGGCCTTCTGGCCTCCAAAATGACATCCTGCACCTCTTTGGGGAATAGAGTCTGTTGTGGTGTTAAGGAATTTTCCATGCAGCGAGATTGAGTGTTTTCAGCTGACTGTGAAGAGTTTTGTAGCTGTGCTGAGTCAGCAGAAGAGGCATTAGAGGTAGGGACCAGGGAGGAGTATGTGTTAGGCTCCTCAGGAGTGGGTACCAGTGTTGTCTTAGCCAGTCTGGAGCAATCAGTATCATCTTCGGTCTGTCGGCTCTTGCTTTCAAGAGCACCTTGGGCAGAAGAGGCAGAGGTGGAAAAGCGTAAACTGTCCATGCTGTCCAACTGAATGAAAAGGCGTCCACTCTCCAGGCCTTTGGATGAAAGTTCCTTGAACAAAACTTTTCCAACTGATGATTCCTGTGGGAGGCAAAGAGATCTATGTCTGGCCTCCCCCACACTTGGATTAGCTTTGTAAACACTTGAGGATGCAACTTCCATTCGTGTGGATCTGTCATATTTCTGCTTAGATTGTCTGCCAGCGTGTTTTCCAAACCTGGCAAGTACTGTGCTTGAAGTTCGATTTGCCATTCCAGAGCCAAGTTCCAAAGTGTCATGGCTAGTCTGCACAGGGGGTATGAATGTGTTCCTCCTTGTTTGTTTATGTACCACATTACTGTGGTGTTGTCTGTTCTTATCAATAATTGTCCTGGATGCAGGAAGTCCTTGAAAGCTGTAATTGCATTTATCACTGCTAGCATTTCTTTTTGATTGATGTGAAGGTGCTTTTCCTTTTGGGACCATTTGCCCTGAATGCACCTGTCTGTCGTGCGCCCCCCAGGCGTAATCTGAGGCGTCTGTTGTGATGACTTGATTTGCTTGAGGCTTGCAGAATGGGAGACCTGTGTTTGTTTGACATGCTTGGGCCCACCATAGAAATTCCTTTTGCAAACATGTAATTATTGGTATTATTGTTTCCAAACTGTGGCTGTGCTGAGACCAAAGGTTTTTTCGGTACCATTGAAGTTTCCTCATATGCAACTTTGCACATGGGATTAAAAGAATGCAAGATGCCATGAAGCCCAGAGCCTGCAGGATTTTCCTTGCAGTAAGCCTGGTACAATTTGCTAGTATTTTGAAGTATTGAGTTAGTTGCCCCTGTTTTTCTGGCGTAAGATAGGCCATCTGGGTGTTTGTGTCCAAGTTGGCACCCAGGAAAGTTATTTTCTGAGATGGTGTTAGCCTGGATTTCTCTTTGTTGATTGTGTATCCCAGAGAATGCAGTAACCGTGTTACATAAGGCAGACGTTCCAGAAGTATGTGCTTGCTGTCCGCTTGGATCAGGCAGTCGTCCAAATAAGGGTCAATTTGTATCCCTTGAAGTCTGCAGTAGGCAATTACTGATGCCAGGCATTTCGTGAATACTCTGGGCGCAGTAGATAAGCCAAAGGGCAATGCAGAGAATTGATAGTGTATTGAACCTGCAAGAAATCTGAGGTATCTTCTGCAGCTTTGTCTGATTGGGACATGCAGGTATGCCTCCTTGAGGTCCAATGTTACCAGCCAAAACACCTTGCCCAGCATGGGAAGAAGCTGCTGTAATGTGAGCATCTTGAATTTTGGTACGAGTAAGAATGTGTTTAGGATGGATAAGTCCAAAATGGGTCTCCAGTCGGATCCTTTCCTTGGTACCAGAAATAGCCTGGAGTAAAAACCTTGACCTTGCTCGTGAATAGGTACCTCTTGAATAGCTTTCATGTCTATGAGCTTTGAAATTTGTAGTTGTGCCTCTGTCCTTTGATTGTGTGGCAGGTTTGGCATGCCTCTCATTTTTGGAAGAGTGTGAAAATGAAATCTGTAGCCTCTGTTTATAACGTCCAGGATCCACTTGTCTGTTGTGACAATATGCCAATTTCTTGTAAATAATGCCAGTTTTCCTCCCAAGGGTGCTGCCAGCTGAGACTTGCTTGGCATGGAAAACAGGAAGTCATTGGGTTTGTTTCCTGTATTGTTGTGCACTGTCTTCACCACCTCTTGGTGCTGGAGTTTGCCATTGCCTGCCTCTATATGATCCTTGTGATTGTCCTCTGCCCCTTGTGCGCCTGTATCTACCTCTTTGGGGCTTGTCCGTGGCTGGAAAGGACCAGTTTTTAGAAGGCCAATTTCTGCTAAAACGTGGTGGTTGAACCTGTAGAAAAGCTTTGACAGTTTGCATAGATTTGGCTTTTTCTTCCATTTTCTGTAGTATCTCCTCAGCATTAGTACCAAATAACACATCCTTTTGTAAAGGAGCATCTAATAGTTTAGCTTTCACATGATCAGGCAAGATTTGTTCCCTAAGCCAGGCATGTCTACGAATGACTGATCCTGTAACAGCAGCTCTACTTGAGGCCTCTAGGGCATCATAGCCACATTGTAAGGTGTGTTTACCCACTTGTTCTGCACTATGCATCATATCCTGCAACTCCTTCAAGTCTGGTTGTTCAGGTTGAGACATTTTATTTCTTAATTGTGATAACAGAAACTGCTGTTATTTAAGCATATGAAACTGACAATTTAAGGCCCTCATGGCTAGGGTGGCCGAGGTATATACCTTTTTTCCCCACCTTTCTAAGGATCTTGACTCTCTTTCGGAAGGTAGTGGATTCTTAGCAGTAGAGGCCTTCATTCCCTTGGGGCCTTGAGAAGTGGTTTCAGGGTCAGCATTATGACTTTTGTAAAGAAATTGGTGAGAGTTAGGAACTCTGTAGTACCTTAAAGGCTTGTCTGGGGCAGGAGGCAGGGAATCCGGATTAAGGCAAGCCTCTGAATAAACATCATCAAGTATGTCCAAGACAGGAGGTATCGCCAGAGGACTGTGTTGAGGTAACAAAAGAAATTCCCTAAGTCTTTTCTTGGAATCAGAAAAGTCTTGGCCTTCCCAATGGAAGTGTTCCCTCAAGGTGTGCAAGGTTTCCCCAAAAGAAAAATCATCAGGAGGAGATACAGAAGGAATGGACTGCTCTGCATCAGAATCTTCAAAAGGGGAGTAAGAGTGTTCCTCTACATCAGAATGTTCTGAAAAAATGGAGCCCTGATCAGAAGAGGGAGAATCTTCCTCCACTCTGGGTCTCTTGTCTGGAGGGGGTTGGGAACCCCCTGATAAGAGTAATTAAATCCTCAGCCATTTTAAGCATCTGCTTTTTAGGCATGGGGCCTGGAGATGGGCCCTGTGCAACAGGCCTCTTGGGATGCCTGGCTGATTTGGACTTGGTAAAGGCCTTAATGGAAAAGGAAGATGAGGGTCTAAAGACACCATGGGTGGAAGTGGACCTGTCCACATTAGGAGGCTCAACGCTCACAGTGGCTTCGGTGGTTGTAGTCTGGGTCTGGGCCGAGGTACCTGCGGTCTCGGTTACAGAAGACACCGCCAAAGAAGTGTCGTCGGTAGTCAGGGACTGCATAGGCGTCTCGCTGAGAACCGGACCACGTGTAGCCGGTTTTGGCGTGGTGTCGGTGGGGACCGCGGACCTCGCGTGTCGGTCCTTGTCCTTACGTTTTTTGGACAAAACGGTAGTCGACGACATTTTATAATCAAAGGCTGTACCAAAAAAGTGTTGGGCGAACTCCGCCCGATGCTTAATAGTGCGTTTATTGAAAGTAGCGCAAAAGCGACAACCCGAGACGTCGTGGTCTGGGCCTAAACAAGGTATGCAGAGGGAATGGAAATCCTTATGCGGTATTTGCTTCCCACAAGAAATACAATTGTTAACTTTTTCTGACATCGGTCTGAGGCAAGAAAAGTTTCCCCAATGGGGTACTTAGCTTTAATGAAGACTTCGGTTTCCAATTTTTCGTAAATTCAGGAGTTGGCCGACCGGCACTTGCGAACTGCTTCTGCTTCGGGCACCGCGCAGCAAAAAAGACTGAAGAAAATGGCGTCGGCTGTGTCTTATATACTCCTGCCTCACTGACGTCAGGAAAGAAAGCGACAACAACCGACGCCGGACCTAGACTTTGGAATTCGGCCGACCGAGGACCCGCCTGACGGCAGAAAACCCATCTGTGATTACTGCAGCTGTATGCACGATGAACATCTAGGCTGGACAAGGAGAAGGCTACTGTTAGCTGCCTGTTGGGAGCCAGAATCCGCCACATGACACAAGCACGCAGGTCACTCCAGAACAAGTACAAATATGACTCTGTCATTGTTCATGTTTGTGTGAATGACCTGAGATGTACCTCCCTGGACTACATGAAAAGAGACATGGAAGAGCTCTCTGATCATGTAGCCCAGGCGGGTATGACCCTGACCCTGAGTAGCATCCTGCCCTCACCAAGAATGATACCGCAGTATAAAGAAAAAATTATCAATTTGAACAATTGGCTAAGCTTCAGGTGTCATTCAAAGGAGATCCAGTGTCTGTCAGCCTGGGACGACATGCTCGACAGGCCTCATTGCTTCACAAGAGATGGTTTGCACCTGTCACCCCTAGGCTTTTGAATACTGGCGAAGGCTCTTGCTGCCCCCATAGTGCCTTTTTTAGGCAAGGCTCAGAAGTCAAACCCACCTCTGTAAACAGCACATATAAAAAATGAGGGTTATGCTACTCAATGCCAGGAGTTTAAAATCTCAAAATGCACGGGCTCGAAGCACTCCTCAGTATGGAGAACGTCGACATCTGTGCAGTAAGTGAAACCTGGTTCAAGGCACCAGAGAGCACCCCAGCACTACCAGGCTACAACTCATACCACACATTTTGGCCACAGAACATGGACCGAAACACAAAAGGAGGGGGAGTATCCATATTCATCAAGGACACCTCCAGGTTAGTGGCGCAGCATGATACCTCCGAGATCATCCGTGTGCAACTAACATCAGGCAAATCTGCAATGCAAATTGTGGCCTGCTACAGATCACCCTCCATGACCCAGGACCACCACTCTGCTTTCTACAGACACTGGAAAACATGAAGGTACTAAAGAACACCCTGATATTGGACGATTTCAATCACCCTACCGTTAACTGGGAAAACTACTCAAGTAAAAACTCCCAGGTTCAGCGCTTCCTGAAATTTATCAACTCAAATGCCCTGGATCAGCTGGTAAACTCCCCTACCAGAGGTTAAAACATATTGGACTTGGTCATCACCAACATGGGTGACAGGTGTTCCACATTGGAGGTCAATCAGTCACTGGTTAGATCAGACCATAAACTAATCGCTCTGGATGTCCACACCACACCACCACCTCCAACCAAGGAAACCACAGTAAAAAACTTTTCTATAGCAAACTTCACCTTACTTAAGACAGAGGTGGTAAGTTCGCAGCCCCTCACGCCAAAGGATAACCGTGTCCATGATGCAGGAACCTTTACAAATGCACTCTATGAGCACCTACAAGGCTGCATGGATCGTGCCATCCCTAGCAAAACCAAGACTCGCGCCCCTAAGAGAAGGAAACCAGTCTGGTGGACCCCTGCCATAAACAGGCTATACAACAGAAGGAGGAAACTAATCCCAAGAAGGAAAGACATCCCTGAGCAATATCAGTAAGAAACTAATGTTCCTCATAAAATCCTCCAAGGCTAACTTCGAAAGAAATATAGCCAAGGATTCGAAAGATAACCACAAAGCCTTCTTTAGCTATGTCAAGAATCTAAGTGGCAACTCGCACATATGCTCTGAGCTAGTGCAAAATAGCACAAAATATACTGAACCCACTGATATTGCCAACATCCTGGCAGATAGATTCAGTGCAAACTCCACCCCCCCACCCCCAAAAGGGCCCACAACAATATCGGAAAAGTATAGTGTCCTGGAAATCACAGATGCACATGTGAAAACAGCCCTTTCAAAAGCCAAAAGCACAGCGTCAATGGGGCCAGATAGTGTCCCCGGCTGCATCTTGCATGAACTACAGAACAAACTAACCCCCCACCTAAACACACTTTTCAACCTCAGCCTCTCCACAGGCTACATGCCCATCGAATGGCGCACAGCAACGGTTATTCCGCTCTACAAAGGAGGGGCCACAACTGACCCTGGTAACTATCGCTCCATAAGCCTGACTAGCCTGGTCTGCAAGACTATGGAGCGCATCATCTTGGAACTCATTAACAAAGACATTGGGAACCTCCAAACACTTGACCTGACCCAGTTCGGCTTTGTTAAGGGCAGATCATGCCTATTAAACATGGTTGCCTTCTTCAAGACAATCACCAAGGCCATAGATGAGGGGAAGGTAGTTCACACAGCCTACCTTGACCTCGTCAAGGCTTTTGACACCATTCACCCATGAGGGAATTACAGAAAAACTCACCAGCCTGAACATAAACCCCTATGTCACGAGATGGGTTGCCAACTGGCTTACAGACAGAATTTACACGGTAAGAATAGCGGGCTCCAGGTCTGACTCTAAACCAGTCACAAGTGGTGTCCCACAAGGCTCGGTCCTGGGACCCCTACTGTTCGGCATATACTTCTCAGAAGTACAGGCAAACACATGAGGACTATGGCTAACCAAGTTCGCCGATGACTGCAAACTGGGAGCCATAATTGACTCTCCGGCTGACATGGACATTCTCCAAAAGGGCCTTACAGAGACGGACACCTGGTGTCAAAGTCATGGTCTCATGCTAAATGCCAAAAAATGCATAGTCATACCATTTGAGAAAAACAAAACACCCATGAATTACCACATAGGTGGCAGCCTCCTTAATACAAAAGAGGTAATAAGAGATCTAGGGGCCCAGGGAGATAGTAATCTCTCCTTTGACAATCATATTGCCAAAGTAGCTAGGAATTCCTTCTATGTAGCCCATCTAATTACTAAAGGGTTCGCATCTAGAAATAAAGAGGTTATAGTGCCCTTCTACTCGTCACTCATCAGACACATCATAGAGTACAATGCCCCGTTTGGGATGTACCTCAAGACACTTCCAACAGCTGGAAAGACCACAAAAGTACCTCACCAAGAGGATTACTGGCCTCAAACATATGTCCTATTTAGCCCGACTGGAAAAACTTCAGCTGTACTCAGTGGCATATCGCTTACTCAGAGGTGATCTCTGCCTGACTTACAAAGCCATGTCCAACTCAGAATTGATGGACATGCTCCACCTAAAGAAATCCAAGTCACTGCGAGCCACTCACTCTAGTGAGCTAAACCTCACCACAACAATAAATAGAACATGCTGGAGGGATAGATTCCTGTCACAGAGACTCCCCATGCCTTGGAACAAAATTCCTAACTACATTAGGCAGAGCCCCTCACTAACACTCTTCAAGAGAAACCTTGAGGAGTGGATGGGTAACAGAAAATACACCCCTGGGATCACTTCATTGGCTCTTCTTGACAGAGGCTCAGTTAATTAATCAATGTGGCGGCGAAAGCTGACACACTCTGGCTAGGCTTATAAATGCCCTCAGGCAGATAGCCTAGTACCTACCTATGAGGAGGAATGGAGGAAAAGCATAGAGAAGTCCCGAGGGCCAATCATGAATGAGTGCATCTCTGGGTGTTTCCCTTTCCGGGGGAATCAGGGTGAAGTAGTTGCTGCATTTGGTATTGAGAGGGGTGGCACATAGATCGCAGCAAGGATGACTCCATTTGTGAAAAATTTGTTCCGCAATGTATGTGTTCAGAGACCACTCGTGAGACATCAGAATAGCCCTGCTGAGCCTGTCGGCTATCACGTTGTATTTCCCTGGGATGTGTGCTGCAACTGGGATGACACTGCCCACTCCCACACTCGAAGGGCTTCTCTGCAGAGGGGGTAAGATTTGGTCTCGCCTTGTTTATGTACCACACCACCGACATATTGTCAGAGTGGATCGCAACTGTCCCTAGAGGGAGAAAGCTGTGAAGTGCTTGCAATGCCAGAAGCACTGCTCTCATCTCCAAGATGTTGATATGCAAATGAGCCTCGTGTTCCTGCCACATGCCTTGGACTGTTCTCCCTAGATAATGCCCCCCCATCCTATCTGGTAGGCATCCGTGGTCACGGTGGCAACGGGGGGGGGGGCAAACGGTCTGCCTGAGTTTAGATTGCTGGTCTGGGTCCACCAGTGAAGATACTGTTTGCACAAATCTGTTATCAGAATGGGGTGAGACATAGGTGGATACTGCAGTGACCATTCGGCAAAAAGTAACCACTGCAGGACCCTCATGTGCAGTCTGGCTAATGGAACTAATGTTATTGTCGAAGCCATTGTCCCTAACAACGTGAGCACCATCTTTGCTTTTGCTTTCCTTAGAGGGAAGTAAGCTCAAAACTTTCTCCCTGAGGTTCTGAATTCTTTCTACGGGAAGGTAAGCCCTCATTGAGATGGTGTTTATTTCGGCGCCAATAAAATTCATATGCTGAGAGGGTGATAATGCAGATTTTTGCCAATTTAATGTAATCCCTAACTGCAGTCAAGTTGAAATAGTAACGTCCCTGGCCTGTAACAGTAGATGCCTGGTGGTGGCAGTCAGGAGCCAGTCATCCAGGTATGGAAACATTTGGAATCCCTGATGTCTCAAGTGATCCGTGACCACTACCATGCATTTGGTAAACACCCTGGGGGCTGTGGTGAGACTAAAGGGCAGGGCGCGAAACTGATAATGACTGGCTCCCAGCCGGAAGTGCAAGTGACTCCTTGATGCCCTGTCCACTTTGATATGGTAGTATGCATCTTGGAGGTCTATGGAGCACATCCAAATGTCTTTCCCTAACAATGCGAGTATCGACTGTAAGGTGACCATTCGGAACTTGGACTTCTATACAGATTTGTTCAATTCGCTGAAATCCAAGATGGGTATCAAGTCCCCTGTTCCTGGAGTAAGTCCCTAATCCTACTTGGTCTGCAGGGATGGGGTGGATGACTCTATGAGCAACCTTTGGATTTCTAGAGTTTCTGAATCCCTGTAATTGGGTGGCACATCTGGGATTCATCTGGTCTGAGAGGGTGGAGAAGAGAAGGGAATATGGTAACCTCTGGTAATTATCTTTAATACCCACTTGTCTTGAGTGATATCTTGCCAGGCTTCTGCGTATAAAGAAATACAACCCCCAACTGGCTCCAGAGATGCACAGTCGGGCCTCCTTTCAGGAGCGCTGATAGGGACAACCATGAAAGGAATTACGGTCTCCCAGGTTCTGCGGGCCTCCTCTACCCCTAGGGTGGCATCAACCATTCTTTCCGCCTCCTCTACCTCTCGAGAAGGAATCATCTTGTGCGTCCTGAAAAAACCTCTGTGACTTTTTGAACCACATTTTGCCACCCTTCTGCCCTTTGGGATAGGGTTTAGAAGGAACGGAAAAACAGACTCCCATGGCAGGTTTTTCCTTCCTGCTTACATTTGGTGAGTGTGTCCTTTACCTTGGTTTCAAACAATGAGGATCTGTCAAAAAGGGCATTGGTAAACATAGACTTAAAGGCCTCGGCAAAGTTACACAAACATATCCAGGAGTGTCTCCTAAGAGAGACTCCTGAATCTGCTTGCCCTACTCACTCCATCAGCTGCGTAAGATATCAGCCTCATGGAGGAGTTCACAACAGAATTTAGGATAGACATCTGTGCATTAACCTTCTGATATACTGCATCAGCTACGTTATCCTGCAGAGCATCTCCCAGCTCTTTTAGGGGATCTCTCCAGAGCCTTGTGAATTGAGATGTGTAGCTCAGCGATCTAAGTGTAAAAGCCACTGAAGAAAAGACACGCTTCCTGTACCTATCCATCTTTCGAGACTCCTTGCGTGGTGGATGGACAGTGGAGGAAGTTTCGGCAAGTTCCTTTTTGGTGGTTGCTGTCACCACCATGGCATCTACTGGAACGCCCTTAGTAAGAATGTCTTTGTCCTGGGGTGCTGAAAAAAATGTATTTGGTCTTCTAGGAACCGGTTCCACAGAATCAGGAGATTCTCACACCTTTCGACTCACTAGATCCAGTAACTCATCAAAAGGTGGAGACACCCAAGAGGCGGAGGGTTGAGACCCAAAAACCTTCAGGTATACCGACTCATCAGAAGGGGCTGTGGTGGGTCAGCCACCTCTCTGTTTCAGGATCTCAAGGATATCTGCGAATGAGATGTCATCAGAGGATGACTTGGGGGACCCTTCTGACTCCTCGAGGTCAGTGTCTGATGTAACAGACTCATCAGGGGAGTCAACATGTTTCCTCTTACAAGTTTTCTTCCTAAGTGGCTCCTCAGAAAGGTATTCTGGGGAGACCTCGGAAGACTGGGGACCAGTCATGGAGGTTTCCTGAGGCTGTGAGTCTCTGCTGTGTTGGGAGAGAGAGGTAGCAGAGACTGAAGTCGGCGCTTTAGGGGGAAGAGTGTTGGTACCTGTAGTTGAAACTGCAGACCTGGACAGCACAATTCTCATCACCTCGAAGGCCGATCCTCCTGGCTCCAAGGATGCAGAGCCGGTCCTCGGCACTGAGGAGATGGGCTCAGAGGCCGATATGGGGTCCAAGCTCACTCATGCCAAAGCACCGAGAGGTAGGCTTGGAACTGAAGTTCGATTTGAAGCATCCCCCCCAGGCCCAACCAGAGAACTGAGAACCCTAGACCCCACGGGCGGCACCTAAAGGGTCAGAGTGGATATCGGAACCGAGAAACCAACTGAAGTAGCTGGAATTGACCTTTCCACAACCCAAGGCACCAACAACTCTGGCTCTAAAAGCTCAGAGAAGCTCAGAGGAGGAACAGTGACAGGGTGTGAGGGCACATTAGGCTCCGGAGCAGACTGGGATGGAGCCAAAAGTAAATTTGCCAGCGCCGAAGTCTGAAGCAGTCTACGCACCACTCTCTCGATGTCCTCATCAGAAAGGCTCCTAGAAGACCTGGAAGATAGAGTGGGGGACCTAGATCGCTGGAATATAGGTGACCTAACAGTCGGGGAAACCAGTCAGAGTTCAGCTGACCGGCTCCGAGATGCAGTATCAGTTATCGGCTCCGAAGCTCCTGGAGCTGAAACTGATGGATCCACAATGGAAACCTCTGTCGGCACCGAGACCAGTGGAGCCGAAGAGGATGTAGTCACTTTGGTAATTTTGTCTGGTGGCTCCGACAACAAAGAATGGGTGGGAGACCGCCTTTTTGTAGCTTTTGGTTTGTCTTTCTTAGAAGAGTAAGGAGATTTAGAACTGGAGGATGAAGATGTCAATTCCTCCTCAAAGGAATGCTTCAATAGTCCTTTCAAAATAAGTTTGTTCTTCATCTCCTGAAGAACACAGGGACTAAATGCATGACAAAATAGGCAAGACTCTTGGAGGTGAATAGCCCCCAAACAATACACACAAATTGTGCCCATCCATTAAGACATTTTTTGGGCACATTTAGTACACTTTCTGAAGCCTGAAGGCTTGTGGTCCTAAGTATCTTTGGACATATTGCAATAACCAGTAAGACAAAGCAGAACAACTGTATTCAGCAGATAGAACAGCACCATACAAACAAATAGGCAAACAGAGGACTAGGTCCTCTAACTTTAAAGGGCCTAACCCTAAGAGGAGAAAAAAAGAGATAAACCGAGGACTAGGTCCTCTAATTTAAACAGGCCTAGCCCAGGGAGAGACAAAAAACAGAACAAAAGACTAGGTCCTCTAACTTAAATGGGCCTAGCCCAAGGGGAAAGGTAAAAGAAACAAGCAGCACAAGAGAAGCAATGCAGGGATACAATAGGCCAATGGAAGAATGGCCAATCAACGTACAAACAGTACACACAGTAACAAAGCAGCAAAATAGTCAAAAACAGACACGGACTGCAAAAAATGCACTAAACTACCAAATTGGTTACAGCCAACAATAAACTAGTCAAAGAAATTGAAAATGTTCACTTAGCCACGGCCAAGAAGAATCACGTCTGAGCTGAATGAGCGGCAAACGAGATCTGGGTTGTGTTAGTGATGCATCGTGGGATACCTCCTAGCCACAAGCCAACCAGAAGTTTTCGAGCTAGAGTATGGCTGATTTGGAGCAGAGGTTCAGCTCTGATCCCAAGAGTAAGAATGAAGGTGAGATAGAACTAGAGAACATGTCATTTTTTACAGACAAGCACTGCATTGTGGGATACCTAGTGGCAGACTAAAGAAAAAGAATTACTTCAAGATGCCAGACCCCATGTGGTCAGACTGAGAAATTATGTATAAAAATATTTTAAAACCTGTAAATGGTCCCAGAGTGGTGTTAAAATTTAGGAAACACCAAATCATGATGAAATAAACATGTTTTTGAGTCTGTGGGTGCAGTTCTCCTTTAATGGGGCAGTAAGAAGCTGTGCTGGTCTGTTGGGGGCTGTTTCCTCAGTCAGACATGCCTCCTAATAGCTGACCCCTTTCCCCACATTACTGCTTCCCAGCATGATGCATTCACTGCATCATAGTCATACCTGATGGAGTATCTGTTAACCTGGGAAAAGAGGATGCTGAACTCCGGTACTCTAACTCTCAGGCAGTCATCCTCTACCTGCTCTGCCTTGTCCTTAATTTTGGATGGGGGTTCCCTTGGAACTTTAACAAATGGGATTGGCAGTTCAGAAACCAGACTGCCAAGGTAGCAAAGGTGTAGACTTTCTTCCTAAACTAGACATGTGCTTTACTTATTCTTGTCATTGGGAATAGGGTTCTTGTTTGGATCCATACCTCTTAGTCTCTCATTTTTCAAAACCATAACAGGGGACCATCATAAATCATAGTACAGGGTCTATAATCACAACTCTCAACTTCCTTACTCATAAATTCATACCTTTGGGGGTGTGGGAGGAGAATGTTTACATTTTCCTTGGGCACTGCAATCAATAAAACTAGGACCGCTGCAGTGCTATTTCTCTATTTTTCTAGACTTGAACACTGGACTCACTTCTAAGGCACAAATGCTTCTGCAAATACCCAAATGGTCAAATCACAGGCTCATAGAATATTTAACTGAAAATAATGAAAGGTGCCAATGAACTCAAAAACATCATTTACTGCACCACTGACTAAGTCTTGAGATGTTACGGCATGTAGTATGGGGGAAGAATTCAGACAAAGGAGGGATGAGGGTTGGCGATTCATACCCTGTTGCTTTGCAGTATAACATTTGTCATGGCTCCCACTCTGCACCAGCAATGACCCACTTTAAAAACTAAAGCAAAAATCACATCTGTGTTACTGATGCTCAGACAGCCTCATGTAATACATGCTTATTAAGGCACAGCTTAAAATAAACCAGCATCAGAAGTGTCAGTCAGACTGGATACCAGTAAAGTGTTTACCTGATTCAAGGTACTATCTTTACTTCTGGAATGCTATATATGGTGAAATGACAGTGAAAGTGGTACGATGGGTGTAGTTTTGTGAGCTCACACCTGTTGCTTACATAGTACTGTCAAACCACACAGTAGCAGATGTTTAGTTAGGGGTGTCTGTAACACACTAAACATTCTTCTAACTTTTTGTTACCTCTTGCATTTGCTGTATGAAAAACAGCAAAACTAAGCATCTAATCAGAGGCTAGTTAAGCTCTATAATGTGACAAATCAACTATTTTTACAAAAAAATGACACTAAATTCCAATACACGGACATCTGTTTTCACATTTGAGACCTTCCTTGTACTGGCTGCCAGCAAGATACAACCCTACCTTCGGAGTGTTACTGTCAACAGTTAAATGGTTTAGGTACAACCTTTCTCAATAATACAAAACAAGTGGTACAACAATTAAATCAAAAATTAACAAGGAGTCTTATTTTCTTATGTCTGGAAAGATGCACACCATTAAACACAAATGTTTATGCATTACATCAAAGTAATCTTCTTAGGCCTATTTTGGCTTGGGAATCGGGGATACAGATGACTTGGTACATCTTAAGCACCCAAAAAACAGAACATGCACCACATTAGCTTTCTTGTGAATATTTTGGTAACATGTTCTTCTAACTGCTTCAGTTTCACATTCACAACATGTTTCACAGACCCATTTGTTCAACCTTCCATGGTACTGACTTTTTAAAATAATTAAAGTAGTGCTAGATTGTAGACATGTCTACTACTGGTCTGTTTTTACCATGTAGACATGTCTGCTACTGCTCTGTTTTTACCATGACAACCTCTCTCTCACTGACTGTACAATTCAGCCAATGAAACAGCAAAAGCTAGAGCTATCCTAAGTCAAATCAGAGCAAAGTAACAGGCATAGAATTTAAGGCTAAAATCAAAGTACTTTTCTAAATGCAGAGAAGATTAAAGGCATGGTTGAAGTCACGGTGGTGCCTTTGCTTGAATCCCTGGACACCATGTCTGGATTAACAACTGGGTTCCTATACATGTACTTACAGGAATCCACAGCCCTGTACAAACTTTTAGGATTCTTGACAGCAGAGGGTTAGAAATTCAGCTCTCTAAAGATAAAGGTGAATGTATCCTCTAAGGCTTCAGTCACTGGAGGAATAGTAAAGGGTTTTGACTCTTGACAAACCTAGACCCTCTCTATACCTTTTCTGGAAATCAGAATCATCTTTACCTTCCACTTGAAGAAAACCTTCATCCTGTTGATGGGGTCCCCAAATCAGAAATCTTCTGGTGGGGAGGCACCAGATAAGGTGTCCTCAATTTTTGACATGTGAGAGAGTGGTACAGATACTGGGTCTGCATAAGCTAGTTCGTCTGTCTCAGATTCAGAGGCTTCTAATTCCTTGGGGGTAGAGGAGGGTGGTTTTCTTTTCCTTTTTAAGAAAGGAACCATTGCCAATGACAACTGCTCTAATGGTGGTTGCATAAATTCTTAAGAAAAGGCAAAAGTCCTGAGCGAACTTCATCATACCCTGGAAAGGGGACTAGGTGGGGATGTAGGGCTGAGGGCTCATCCAGCTCATGCTAAGGCAAGATTATGTGTACCAGATGCTTTTTGGGAGAAGTATCCACTGTTGAAGTGTCTAGTTGCAGGCAAATGCTGAAGACTTAGAATTTTAAACTACAGACATCTGCAGGTACCAAAATCAAGGGTATTACACCCTTGGTTATCACAATACATGATCTGGAGCCAGATACCTATGGAGAGGAGTCTAGAAGGAACATCTACTGAAGGGCTTCTACTTAGGGAGATGTGTTCTTTCAAGAGCTTGGATGCCTACTGAGGGGCGCAGCCAGAGGCATCAGTCCAAGTAGGCATCAGAATTGGGAGCCACAAAGGTGCATCACTGGACCAGATGTCCTTGAGCCTAGGGAGGCCATGGGACTTGACAGATATGTCACTGACCTCTGAAGACCCTTCTCTTGTGGCTGTTACTGTGTTTTTAATGGCATTGGTGGATGACTCAGAAAATCCTATCTTAGCTCTGGACAAGGTGTGCAGCCTTATCTGGTTCAGACAGTCCTGGAGAGAATTTGCTTCTGCATGTTGGTCTCCTGACTGTACCTAGAACAACAGAACAGCAGGCAATGTTGTGCTCCTCTTCTAAACAAAATATGCACTGAATGTGAAAGTCTTTGAGGGATTTGCTATCTAGTAGATATACAACTCTTAACTTTAGAAACTGACATTTACCCCTGATGCCTGAAAAACTATGATGCTACAAACAAGAAACTGAAAACAGGAATAATGAGATATTTCACCAATGGGAGTAAATAATCTGTAGTTTGGAGCCAGGATGTAATGACATACTAATGATTTTCAGTATTTGTATTAACTAACGATTCTTACTTTCTCATAATGCTGCAAGAAACAACTGCAGATGCCATGGGCAGGCATCTCTCTCTTATACCACGTGTGCTCTTCTCCAGGTGGGAAGGAATCCACCCAGTAAGAAGGTTGAAGGGAGAAAAGCTCTGGAAGTCAGGGTGGACACTGGGCCTTCCATGGGAGAGGTCCCAAGAATTAACACTATTACAACATTGAAAAGTAATGTGAGCAACGGTACTTAGTTTTACCAAATGTTTATTATTTACTTTCTTAACAAATGCCCAGTAATAAATATTCAAAACTAATTTCTGTCTATAGATTCTAATTCTTATTCTTCCAATTATACAGACAAATATGTTTTTTATATACATACACACACACACACACATATATATATATATATCTATATATATATATATATATATCTATATATATATATATATATATATATATATGTATACACACATACACACACACACACACACACATATATATATATATATATATATATATATCCATCTACAGCCTTTTTTCACATTTTTGCACATGGGGTCAAGGTATCACTTCAACAGTGACAATCATCCACTGCCAATATACACACACACATACACACACACACGCACACACATACATATATATATGTTTGTATGTATGTGGATTTCTGTAGAACATCGAATGTCCATAACACTGATTCAAAAACATTCGCTGAAACAGCACAATATCAAGTGCCAGAACACTGAACTCTACAACACTGAAAATACAATTTTGGTACTTGCGTATTATTGCAACCAGATTTTCGCATTAACGCTGGTTGCTTGCCGTTGTGTAAACTAGTACCAAAAAGTTTTGAAAAGCACAGAAACCATGTTTTCTTTAAGATTGTGTATGTTTAGGCAGGTTTATGAGTTAAATAAATGAAAAAATAATGTTTATTTGCAGGTATCCTATGCCTATAATAAGCATGTTATTGTTATCAATTCCTTTCAAGTACCTTCGTTAGGTTTTGCAAAAGTTTATTTTTCTTCACAAGCTTCAATTCTAAAGTTACTTTAAAAACACTGTTTGTACAACTATAGTAAATAAACAGTTTACCTAAAATTATTTGCATGTCTCCCGTTTTTTCTTTTAACTGTGAAATCCACACAGTACAGGGTACAGCTCAAAAATAATCATTGCGACGGAAAAACAGCAACTCCTAGAATACATTTTCATGTCTCCCTCTTTGCCTCTTCCCACTCAGTACAGGTTACAGCTCAGAAATAATCCTTTCGACAGAACAGCAGCAAGTAGGAGAAAAGAAATAAGTCAGACTTAAAGTAATCCTTTCCACAATACAATAGCAGCTGATCCGTTTGAACTGTGCGTGTGTATAACATCTGACGCTAATTCCCTCAGTCATTTCAGGCCAACATATGTATTCACGCAACCACTGTGATAGTTGAATTCAGTGCTTGATGTCCGTAAAGCACACTAACCACAAATCCTAAATTTTAAGCTTTAACCGTCTTCCTAACCCATAACCCAGCCACTGGGGATGCACAAGCCAGTGCATTTCTTTGTGCCGGTCCCAAGCCCAGATAAATGGGGAGGGTTGCGTCAGGAAGGGCATCTGGCGTAAAACCTCTGCCAAATGACTTATGTAGAGAACATTTCAAATTTCCATACCGGATCGGTCGAGGCCCAGGTTAACAACGACCGCCACCAGTGCTGTTAGCCAACAGGGTGCTGGCAGAAATTAGTCTACTGTTGGCCGAAGGAGAAGAGGAGGGGGAAGGCATGCCTGAAGGCAGAAAGAGAGGAGGAAGGTTAGGAGTGTAGTAGTGAGGGTAGGAACTTTGAATGTTGGAAGTATGACTGGTATAGGGAGAGAGCTAGCTGATATGATGGAAGGAAGGTTGATATATTGTGTGTGCAAGAGACCAGATGGAAGGGAAGTAAGGCCAGGTGTATAGGAGGCGGGTTCAAATTGTTCTATCATAGTGTGGATGGCAGGAGAAATGGAGTAGGCGTTATCCTAAAGGAACAGTATGCCAAGAGTGTTTTGGAGGTGAAGAGAGTGTCTGATAGAGTGATGTTTATGAAGCTTGAAATTGATGGTGCAATGAATGTTGTTAGTGCATATGCTCCACAAGTTGGGTGTGTAATGTATGAGAAAGAAAAATTTTGGAGCGAGTTGGATGAAGTGGTGATGAATGTAAAGTGGTGACAGGGGAAAGTGTAGTTAAGCAGCATTGAATGGTGGTCTGTAGGATGACATTGGTAATCAAGAAGAGGAGGAGGAGTGTGAAAGCAGTGCCAAGGATTAAATGGTGGAAATTAAAAAAGTGTGACTGCGAGGTGGAGTTCAGGGTAGAGTTAAGACAGGCACTGGGAGGCAGTAAAGAGTTACCGAATAGCTGGGTAACTACAGCTAGCTAGTAAGGGAGACTGCTAGAAAGGTGCTTGGTGTGACATCTGGGCAGAGGAAGAAGGACAAGAAGACCTGGTGGTGGAATGAGGAAGTACAGAGGAAGAGGCTGGCGAAGAAGTGGGATTGTCAAAGAGATGAAGTAGATATGAATATAAGGAGATGAGGCGCATGGCAAAGACAGAGGTGGCGAAGGCTAAGGATAAGGCACATGGAGAGTCGTATGAGAGATTGGACAGTAACGAGGGAGAAAAGGACCTGTAGCGATTGCCTAGACAGAGGGACAGAGCTGGGAAAGATGTGCAGCAGGTAAGGGTGATAAAGGATAGTGAGGGAAACTTACTCACAAGCGAGGAGGTGTGTGTTGAGTAGATGGAAAGAGTACTTTGAATGAAGAGAATGAGAGAGAGAGAGAAGGTTGGATGATGTGGGGATAGTGAAACAGATTAGCAAGGAGGAAGTAAGGACAGCTATGAAGAGGATGAAGAATGGAAAGGCTGGTGGCCCAGATGACATACCAGTAGAAGCATGGAGGTGCTTAGTAGAAATGGCAGTGGAATTTTTAACCAGATTGCTTAATGAAATTTTGGAAAGTCAGAGGATGCCTGAGGAGTGGAAAAAAAGTGTTTTGGTACCTATGTTTAAGAATAAGGGTGATGTACAGAGCTGCAGTAACTACAGAGGGATAAAACTGATCAGTCATAGCTTGAAGTTGAAAGAGTAGTGGAAGCTAGGTTAAGAAGGGAGGTGATGATTAGTGATCAGCAGTATGGTTTCATGTCAGGAAAGAGCACTACAGATGCAATGTTTGCTCTGAGAGTGTTGTTGGAGAAATACAGAGAAGGTCAGAAGGAGTTGCATTTTGTCTTTGTGGACTTAGAGAAAGCATATGACAGGGTGCCTAGAGAGGAGTTGTGGTATCGTATGAGGAAGTCGGGAGTGGCAGAGAAGTATGCAAGAGTGGTACAGGATATGTACGAGGGTAGTGTGACATTGTTGCGGACTGCGGTGGGAGTGATATACATTTAAGGTGGAGGTGGGATTACATCAAGGATCAGCTCTGAGCCCTTTCTTATTTGCAGTGGTGATGGACAGGTTGACAGATGAGATCAGACAGAAAGCCCCGTGGACTATGATGTTTGCAAATGACATGGTGATGTGTAGTGAGAGTAGGGAACAGGTGGAGGAGACCCTGGAGAGGTGGAGATATGCTTTAGAGAGGAGAGGAATAAAGGTCAGCAGGGCTAAAACAGAATATATGTGTGTAAATGAGAGGGAGGGTAGAGGAATGGTGAGGATGCAGGGAGTAGAGTTGGTAAAGGTGGATGAGTTTAAGTACTTGGGATCAACAGTTCAGAGTAATGGTGAGTGTGGAAGAGAGGTGAAGAAGAGAGAGTACAGGCAGGGTGGAATGGGTGGAGAAGAGTGTCAGGAGTGATTTGTGACAGACGGGTACAAGTAAGAGTGAAAGGGAAGGTCTACAAGAGGGTAGTAAGACCAGCTATGTTATATGGGTTGGAGACGGTAGCATTGTCGAAAAGGCAGGAGTCAGAGCTGGATGTGGCAGAGTTAAAGATGTTAAGATTTGCACTGGGTGTGACTAAGATGGACAGGATTAGGAATCAGTACATTAGAGGGTCAGCTCAGGTTGGACAGTTTGGAGACAAAGCAAGAGAGGCGAGATTGCGTTGGTTTGGACATGTGCTGAGGAGGGATGCTGGGTATATTGGGAAAAGGATGCTAAGGATGGAGCTGCCAGGTAAGAGGAAAAGAGGAAGGCCTAAGATAAGGTTTATGGATGTGGTGAGAGACGACATGCAGGTGGTTGGTGTGACACAGCAAGATGCAGAGGACAGAAAGAAATGGAAACAGATGATCCACTGTGGCTACCCCTAACGGGAACAGCCGAAAGAAGATGATGAACCTTCTTCCTAACCCATCACATATATATCCGAAGAATTTTTAACAATTTAGTCAACACGATTATACATACAAGATTATATTTAAGTAAAACATTAGAAACTATAGCACGTTGCAAATCTGGTTGCGATAATACACAAGTACCACAATTTTTTGCAGGGAGGGCAAGCCCCCTCTGCACTCCCTCACCCCCAGTCCTTATATATACAAACTCCAATATTGCACTACAACTTAGAATGGGCAAAACCCCAATCCCAGCTATACTGAGATCTCGCACAAATGTAGACTACTACTGTGTGATATTGTAAGGTTCTGTGTTCTGACATTTCAATATTGTGCCATTCTGATATTTTCAGATCAATGCTATGGACATTTAATACACTAACACAGATCCATATACATACACACACACACACATATATATATATATATATATATATATATATACACATATAGATGTGTGTGTGTGTGTGTGTGTATATATATATATATATATATATATATATATATATATATATATACATATATATATATATATATATATACATATACACACACACACACATATATATATATATATATATATATATATACACACATATATATACATATATATATATATATATATATATACACACACACATATATATATAATGTGTGTGTGTGTGTGTGTGTGTGTATATATATATATATATATATATATATATATTTTACCACCATATGGTCGACAGGTGGATGGTCGAGCCCGAATGTCCGAAAGGAGTATGGCAACATCCCACATTTGCAAACGCAGATGTTGGGAACTGCAAACTCCCATCCCCTTTTTGACCCATGGTAGCACTCATTTCTGGATGTAGAGTGGTCGGAAATGTCGTATTCAGTGTTTTTGCGACATTCCGGCCGTTCGACATGCTAGGATTCACTAAATATATTTGGACATATATAGGTTCGAGCGCTGTGTGCTCGACCATATGGTGGTAAACCATATTTTATATAGAAATATATATATATATATATATATATATATATATATATGGGATCCGTACTGTTCATCGAACACTGAAAAAACACTTTTGTGAAGGTGTGCTAAAAAAATAAAAACTTAGGGTAATGGCTGCTGCTGAGATCGTAGTACAGTGGAGATAAGGGAATATTCCCTTTTCCCCACTGTAGTGCGATCTCAGAGTGAGAATATAAAAGTAGGGGGAGTGTGGGGGGCGACAGAGTGAGACTATAAAAGTGGGGGTGGGGGTGGGGGGCGCAACATGAATAATATGTTTTTTTTTTTTTTTTATTATTATTTATTTATTTATTTTGCAGAGTTTAGCGAAAGTGTTTTTTCGGTGAAAAGCACTTTTGTTAAAGTGTGTTCGGCCGTTTTGGTTTCGGTTTGGTAGGATTTTGTGCAATATATGTATATAAATGGGTGTATGATATGTGATCGGATGATCACAAATTCTACCTCTGTTTGGTAACAACAACAGATGGTCTACAGGTATGTGACATCAACATTCTCCAGGTAGGGGAATATTCCCTTTCCCTGAAGACTGTGCGATGTCATTCATATATATATATATATATATATATTTTTTTTTTTTTTTTTTTTTAATTATACATAATTATCAGGGGTCCCCTGCACCCCCACTTGCCATTGGTTTAACCCTCTTCTGTGTAATCCTTGGAACATGAACTCAACGTGTTGACATTACATGCTTTGCGGTAAGTGCATCAATATACTGGTTAAATAAAGCTATCACTTTCTTTTTCATTGAATCCAGTAGCTCCATCCAAGAAGCATGGAATATTGTAATATTAAAAAAATGAAAAAGTTTTAATGTCAACACCTGATAATATTCAACAAGAAATTAGTTTAATCCTATTGCCTTACAGTTAAAAAAAAGAACAAAAAAACAAACCTTTATCAACTGATGGATGTTAATTAACTGAAATAGTAAATATTTTTTTATGTTTGCTTATAGATTGTAACCAGCTAAGTATTTTGCTGATCATCTTCTCACTTTGCAATACATATCTTAATGAAATATTCTTTGGCGACAGTTTAACAGATCATTCCACTGAAGATGGTTACAGGATTCATCCTCAACAGACCTTATAAAGCCTTTACTTTGTTTGAATATAAGTTGCTACAGGACTTCTAGATTTGTCTTTCTACCATGTTTTCTATTTTTACTAAATAAATTAACTTTGACATAATTAACAAAACAATGATGAATCCAGAGGGAAGATGAATGTAAGAAAAATACCGCTGTTGTCATTGGTGGGTCTTGAAGCAGAAAAAGCATTCGACAGAGTAAGCTGGGATTTTATGATTAGTGTGATGGAAGCTTTTGCATTCCGTTATAATATAATAAGGTTAATTAGGAGGATATCTGAAGGAATGGAGGCAAGAATTTAAGTGGGAGGGTTTTTCTCTGAGCAGCTGTGTTTGAACAGAGGAACCAGGCACGGGGTGTCTTCTTTCCCCTTTGATATTTACTTTTTGTTTAGAGACATCGGCAAAGAAAATAAGGGATGCAGAAATCTAAGGATATAATTGATATGGCAATCAAAAAAGTTGGCTTTATTAGCAGATTATATTATTTTGTACTTGATTAATTCAGAAAAGAACATTTTGGTGTTATGGCACATTTTGAGACAGTTTCAAGTCTTTTCCGGATACAAACTTAATGAAGATAAAACAAAGGCATTAGTTGTAAATTATGTATACAGACATGACTTGGTTCAGCAATAAGCATATTTATGGGGAAATAAGATGAAATATTTATAAGTATGGATTAAAAAAAGCTTTTGCTATGGTAGCTATAACAGATTAAACAAAAGGCAAAACAGGCAAAACAAAAACTGAGAAACTGGGAGCTCTTGTTTAGGGATATGGACAGTAAGATACAAGCAGTGAAAATGTTTATAGTCCCTTTAGTTTTATGTAAAGATCAGGCATATTTTTATCAACCAGAGGCAAAGTTGTAGAGTATTATTAACAAGGACATGAATGAATTTATCTGGGAGGGGAGAGGATGAGGGCAAGAGTTAAGTTGATTCTCCCAGTAGAACAAGGTGGTTTAGGATTATTTGATTTGAAGGGATATTTTAGAGCTACAAAGTTAAGGCTCATATACACAACACAAGCAGGTTATAATTTACAGTGAAAAGGGATGATGATAAAGAAGGGCGAGGGGGAGTTCAATGAATAAGAAAAAAGGATTTTGGATGCAGAGTCTTAAGGAGAACAAGAACCATCCTGCAGAATATTACATTCATAAAGTTCAGAAAAGTATCCTAAGAACTAAACAAACACAAAAATGGAGAAAGGAGATTTTGCAAATAGGGATGACTGCAATTAGGCGTACATAAAATCGTCAAGTACAGGCTATAATTTATTGGAGAAAATTGGCAAGGGAACCAAGGTATAGTTAACAAATAACTTGACAGGTAAAGGTAATAGAGTGGGTCGAGGCCAATAAGAAGTTTGAAGTGCAGGTTAGAAACTGCCCTCCCTATTAGGGATAATCAAAGTATAAGCAAAGATAAATGGATAGGGATGGCCTAAGTAAAAGATCTGTTCTAGAAGAGATTTTAGTTGAATATAGAACAGAAGCTGCTATGCTATTTAAAAGGGAATAATTAGTAGGACATACAGATATTGCATAATAACTATAAGAATCAAGCAGAGGAGGTGAGAAAAGATTGGGAAGAAAGACTAGACAAATCAATCTACAAGGGAACAACAGGAGGACATATGTATTGTGCCAAAGTATGCAACAAAGTCCAGAATGTTTAGGATTTTTGCTTGGAAGTATTTGCACAGGTATTTTTTATACTTCAAGCAAACTTCAAAGAATTTTCCCTCAGGTAGGTAACAGATGTTGGAGGTATGATATGGAAGAAGTAACTGGGAACATGTTTTTGGGTGTACAATGAGTTGGGAGATTTGAAGAATTCCCTGAGTACTCTATTAGACGTATTTGGGGACCAAATGGCTGTAACTACGGACATGACTCTTTTGGGCTGGGACATAGTACAGCCTTACTAAGTTTAATTATGTTGGCTGCCAAAAACGCAATTACTAGAAAATAGAAATAAAGCTCTAAACCAATTGTATTTGAACTAATGAATATTCTAAAAGATTTAAAAGAACTGGAAGAGAGATCTTTACAAGAAGGAAGGAGCAAATTACATATAAATAAATGGAATTTACGGTAACAACACATGCAGAATAATGTTCAGGAGGAGGAGTGAAGTTTAAGGGAAGGCAGGAATTAAGCAATTTGTGTAATGTTAGACAAATACAGTTGTAAAGAGCGAGAACATGTAACGTATAATGTGTGTTCAAATGAAAAACTTCTAATATGGTTTGTTTTCTTCTCTACTGATATATGTTTATTTATAAAAAAATAACTTATTTTGTATAAACTGGTTTTCTTTACCTAAAATTTCCATCTACTAATAAATTACAGTTAATATAAATTTATTTCTAAAAGATAGCACATTTTTATTTCTAATGTAACTCTCAAACTGTTTCTACATATATTACCATGCAAAATCAAAGTATCTCTCTCTGCTACTCATTAAACTGGTGGAAATAATATTCTTCCCAGAACCTTTTAAATGTATCTTTCATGTATTTTATGCAATTAACATCTAACAAAAGATTTAAATAAAACTATTGTTGCTACTTAGAAGAAATTTGTTTAGAGAACTAGATAAAAAATGACATCAGTAAGATAAGTGGAGTAAAAGAGATTACATTCTCAAATATTAATCGACAATTTGATGAAGAAAACTTACTTGTTGTAGATATGAGTTTAATCTACTCCTTTAGGATCACGTGTTAAATTCCATATTTAAATGTGGCACACACTAGTACATGAAGAAGATGCATATGTGGCAAGCACACAAAATAACTCACTTTAAGATAAAAAATAAAGTAGGCTTTTTGTATAAACTTATTAAACATAACAGACAGGATTCATAGAGATGCACTTCAGAAAACACATGATTTCTGCCACAGAAACAATATAGTGATGTGCAAAAGAGACATGAATAACTATGCAGGGACTTAATGTGCAAGCAGAAAGATAGGCATCCTTTAAGGAGGTATGCCAGACAGTAGCGAAATGTTTCAAGTGAAGCACATGAAGTGGCTGAACGTATACATTTGAGAAAAATGCGGTCTCCAGCTATTTTTGCATGAGGCTCTCAAGAATGCCTATGGGAGCTAAAGAAAGTCCATATATTCCAGTATTTCAAGTTTGTGGGCCATACAGGTCAACCAACACCTGCCTAATATCTTGGTCCATGCGAAAATGGCCCTATAGCTGATGATCTGTCAGCTGATATGTGACCTTATGTCAGCAATGTGTTTTGTCAAGCCACTAGTGACAGTGTCTCACTAATGGAAGCCCACTAGCAGTCCTTGCATTTATTATACAGTGGATATAAAAAATATACATACCCCTGTTAAAATGCCAGGTTTTTGTGATATAAAAAAAATGAGACCACAATAAATCATTTCAAAAACTTTTCCCACCTTTAATTTGACCTATAACCTGTACAATTCAATTGAAAAACAAATCTGTTAGGGGAAAAATATAAAAAATAAAAAAAAATACAATACTCTGGTTGCATTAGTGTGCCCACCTTTAAACTAATACTTTGTTGTGTGTGCACACCCTTAAATTAATACTTTGTTGACACACCTTTTAATTTAATTACAGCATTCAGTCTTCTTGGGTAGGAGTCTATCAGCATGGCACATCTTGACTTAGCAATATTTGCCCACTCTTTCTCGCAAAAGCACTCCAAATCTGTCAGATTGCGAGGGCATCTCTTGTGCACAGCCCTCTTCAGGTCACCCCACAATTTTCTATTGGATTTAGGTCTGGGCTCTGGCTGGGCCATTCCAAAACTTAAAATTTTCTTCTGGTGAAGCCATTCTTTTGTTGATTTAGATGTATGCTTGGGGTCATTGTCGTGTTGAAAGATGAAATTCTTCTTCATCTTCAGCTTTCTAGCAGACGCATGAAGGTTTTGAGCCAAAAGTGACTGGTATTTGGAACTGTTCATAATTCCTTCCACCTTGACTAAAGCCCCAGTTCCAGCTGAAGAAAAGCAACCCCAAAACATGATACTGCCACCACCATGTTTCACCATGGGGATGCTGTTCTTTTGGTGATGGGAAGTGTTGTTTTTGCGCCAAACGTACCTTTTGGCATTCTGGCCAAAAAGTTCAGCCTTGGTCTCATCAGACCATAACACGTTTTCTCACATGCTTTTGGAAGACTTGCTGTATTGTTTTGCAAATTTTAGACGTGCCTAGATGTTTTTCTGTGTAAGAAAATGCTTCCGTCTTGCAACCCTTCCCCATAGTCCAGACATATGGAGAATATTGTCACATGTAGTACACAACCAGTACTTGCCAAAAATTCCTGGAGTTCCTTCAGTGTTGCTGTAGGTCTCTTGGCAGCCTCCTTGACCAGTTTTCATCTTGTCTTTTCATCAATTTTGGAGGGACGTCCAGTTCTTTGCAATGTCACTGTTGTCCCATACTTTCTCCACTTTTTGATGACTGCCTTCACTGTGTTCCATGGTATATCCAATGCTGTGGAAATTTTTTTGTACCCTTCTCCTGTCTGATACCTATCAACAATGAGATTCCTGCAACGCTTTGTAAGCTCTCTGTGAACCATGGCTTTTGCTGTAGGAGGCAACTGAGTAAATGTCAAGAAAATCCTACTAGGACAGCTGAACTTTATTTGGGGTTAATCAGAGTCTCTAATTGATGGCAGGTGTGTACCCAAGAAGACTGAATGCTGTAATTAAATAAAAAGGTGCTTCAACAAAGTACTAGTTTAAGGGTGTGCACACATAGCAAAGTATTAGTTTAAGGGTGTGCACACTTATGCAACCAGCTTATTGTACGTTTTTTTATTTTTTTATATTTTTTCCCCAACAGATTTGTTTGTTTTTCAATTGAATTGTACAGGTTATAGGTCACATTAAAGGTGGAAAAAGTTTTGAAATTATTTATTGTGGTCTCATGTTTTTATATCACAAAAACCTGGCATTTTAACAGGGGTGTGTACACTTTTTATATCCACTGTATGCTGCTGTGTGATAGCTGTTGCTTCCCCCAACATTTTCACCAGTTTTTGCATGCCTTTTGTCTTTATACTCAAGCACAACTACCTGTGCGACTGAGTAGCTGATGACTTTGAATTGGGAGCTGCTTACATTGCATCTCATGATCATTCATTAGGCTGAGTTTCTTCATGCGTGTATCACTATATGTTAAATTGCAAACACTTTACATGTAGTTTGCCACACGCTACATATAGAATTACCACATTCTATTAATTGCTAACTATTTTTTTTTATTTTAGCATAACCCCTTGTATACTATGTACCTTGCCTGTGAATACCAGCCAATGCCTCACTAGCATTATCTCACTGCAGATATAAATTTCATTCCACATTAAAATCTGTATTCCAATGTCAGTTATTACTTCTCAATTACTGCATACTGCAAATAAATACACAGTAGAAGCAGATGTAAAAAAGGGAACATATGTACATGATCTCACTGCCCATAATAAGAGATTAAAGTTTATTGAGAAAAGGAAAACCCTACATGTGCAGCCCATATATTACTGCAAATATTTTACCTCACTGATATTTTATTAATCATTCATATCCATTTTTAGAAGACCCTGAACTGGAAATTATTTTTCGTTTATTCACAAACATTAGAAATGCACTTTCTTTTATTCTTAAATGTGTTTCTTGGATACAAAGTATAGACTTGGGTCTTTTACTTAAAAAATAAAATGACCCATTCTGTTTATTTAGAGAACTTATTCCTTTCAGATTTAAATTAAAAGAAATACAGCTTAGATGTCTCAGTATTTATAGCACACAGTTTTCTGAAACATATTTTACTCGTAATAATGAAAAAGACTTACTTGCCACAGAAAGAAAAAGAAAGCAGCATATTAAAGATCTAAACTTAAGAGGAAGACATTTCCTACTGGAAAAACCTAACTGAAGCAGGGTTAAAATTAAAAACTTAAGCTTTATAATATCTGATCTGCTTATCTACAACTATTAAGTGTTATAGCCTCTCAACTATTGGGGGGGGGGGGGTCAGGATAGGAAAAAGTAGCTAAATGGCCTTAGTCTGTGCCAATTTTGTTATGATTTTGGGTATGAAGAAAGGATTAGTTTTAAACCTTATTCTGTCCCCGTGGAGCACCATGAGGAGTTCTTTACATGGGGAATTGCACCTGACAGATTCTTTTACTCAGATAATTGCCACCAAAAACAGGGTCTTCCATGGCAACAACTAGAATGCTAGTGAAGCAGAGCTATAGTTCATTTTAGCACCCCAAAATTAAGATTCCAAGGAGGCAGCACAAGCTTCCTATTAGGCCTAAGGCTTTCGGGCTCTTTAGAACCCATTTTGCCATAGAATTATCAAACAAAGGATCCTTGCAAAAATATTTGCAAGGATACATGTTGCAATGGCTGAAAGGTGCAACTTGAAAAAAGGCACAAGATAGGTTACACTGGAGGAGTTCTGGTAGAGTCTGCAAAGTTTCTGGCTTTGGAACTTCTGTGGGTAAAAATAACCCTACAGTTCCAGCACACGGAGAACCTTTTCCATTTGAACAAATAAAAGCCTCTAGTTCTAGGTTTCCAGTCCTCCTGCACATGTAGCACCTCTTCTGAGAATGGAAATTAAAATGTATCAACCTGACAGCATATTAACTAAACCTGAGGCTTTTAAGGTTTCAGTGTGCCAATAACTCATCCTCCTAAGAGGAGAGTGTGCAGATCTATGTGAACTATAATTGTCCTTCCTTGCTCAGATGGACCAGGGAGAAATATGGCTTCTTTGCCCATAAATTGGCTACTCGAGCCTGACTTTGTCTCTTCTTGTTTTCTGAAAAACATTGGGAAAGAAAGGAATGGATGGGAAGGCCTACGTGAGTTCCTCTGCCAAGGGAAGGAATATATGTTCATCGCCTATGCCTCTTTGCATGATTGTCTGGACTAGAGTTTCTTCAGCTGGTAGGTTTATTGGTTTAAAAAAAAAAAAAAAAAACTTGGGCTCCAGTCTCCATTTATGACTGCTGGGTGTGGACCTACCAAACGCGCTCACAATGGCACTTAGGCCTGACGTAATAAAAGCAGCCTAGATATGAAGGTCTCACTGGGAGCCTATTGTCCAGGCTGCATAGCTGATAAAAAAAGCATCTTCCAACTTTGTTTACATACCACATTACCATCATGTTGTCGGCAAACACCTCTAACGCTCCAGGTTGCCAGACTTCTGTGACAGCACACTAGGATAGAATGAGAGACATCACCTACTTTAAGCAGATATGCTTCTTTATTACTGAAGCATTCCACATTCCCTGTACGTATGGGCTTTTTAACCTAGATCTTAGATGTCTGTGGTCCAGGTCTCTGCATCCTCTGGGGTTTCAAAGGGCATCCCCTAGTTGCTAAACACATGTTGAGACCACCAGCTGAATTCTATCCTGAGGAGGAATAATACCTTTTGCAATAGTAAACTGGGCTTCTCCCCCCAATTTCTGACCTATCATTGTCTTCCTCAGATGCAAACTTGTCAGTGGCAATATTAGGATGGATGCTTTCAGCAATCTCCAAGCAGACAAGACTGTCGTCTTACCTAGCCTCAAAAGATACAACAGAATGGTCTTGCCATCTACTATGAAAAGCCTGCTTTATTCTGTATCCAGCAAGGTCCTAGGAAAAGCTATGCTGTCTCTGGTGTTCTGCAAGCCATGGACAAGTTCACAAAGAACCCCAAGTTGGTCAGGTATTATATGGAGTAGTCCAGAACCCTTTGTATTTTTCTAATAAGGTAGCTTGGATCAAGCAATCATCCAGACAGGAGTAAACATGGATTCCCTGGTTCTTAGGGTGGGCAAATACTGACATTAAGTATCTGACAAACACCTTTGACATAGTAGACAGAAGAAAAAGCAAGAAAGTGAACCAAAAATGATTATGCCCAGCTCTAAATTTCAGGTACTGTCTATGGCCACTGTGGATGAATATGTACAGACCTGCATCTTTCAGATCCAGAGTTACCGAAAGATCTTTAGACAAATGAAGCTGGAACAGAATTTTTGCAAGGTTAGTATTCTGAAATTGCTAATCTTTGGAAACGTTTTATCCTGGATCAACCAGGATGGGTTTTAAAAGGCCATGTTAAGGGACAAGGAATAGCCATGAATAAAATACAGTTCTGTAAGACCTTACCATAACAGCAGATGTTCTACTTTCCTCTGCTGCAGTATTGTTTACTCTTGGGATATCCTGCTGAGGATAGTCTAATGTCTGGCCAGTATATCAAAGTCTTTACATCTTCCCAGCACTGTACATCAGACTATGTCCTATGTACCAGGTGTACGGTACATATGTGAAGTATGGATGCCTAATCCTCAGAACTGAAGTGGCCCAGGAAACCTACAGTAAGCCCAGAAAAACAATAACATGCCCATCCAGGAAGAGAAAAAGAAGGAGATAAGGATGGTAGAGGAACACTCTTGGCCATATGTAGACCAACAGAAAATAAAAGGGGCCGGGGGATCAAATACTGTAACAGTGAAAAGTAGGACCTCTACTGTTATGCTAAGATGTTACACAACTGTACTACATCCTTTCTTATCACTGTTGCAGTATTCTTTACTCTTGGTAGAGTACAAAAGCTACAGGAATTTATGGGAGGAGGAAGGCAGAGAACAGCCCACCAAAAACTCATGAAGGATGGCCATGGCAAATTCTACTCTGGCTCTGGAAATGACATCCATCTTATAATGCTTGGTAAAGGTGTGGACAGAAGACCAAGTAGCAGCTTCCAAGATGGACCTCGTATACGGACTATTGAAAATCAACAGAAGATGCTACTTCCCTGGTAAAATGAGCATTAACAGAAGAGAAAAGCAATTGCCATGAAAAAATAAAAAGAAATGGCCTTAGAGATCCAGGAGGAGATAGTTTGCTTAGACACTGCCACACCCAATTTCTTAGCATGAAAGCAAGCAAAAAGGTACTCAGATTTTCTGATGCATTTTCTTATCCAAGTAATATCTGAGCTGTTTATGTAAATCCAAGGTGTGTAGTACCTTCTCACTAGCAGACTGTGGAGAAGGAAAAAAAAAAAGAGGGAAGAGGAATCCATTGATTCAAGGACAAATCATTAACCACCTTGGGCATAAAAGAAGGAATGGTATGAGGGACTCCTTGTCCTTGTGAAAGTCCAAAAAAGGATGAACCAACATGAGGGCTTGGAGTTCAAAAACCCTCTTGGCATTAGTAAGAACCACCAACAATACAGTCTTCCAAGTACAATGTTATAGGGAAGAAGAAAATGCAGGCTCAAGAGAAGACAATCAATTTTCAAGAACAAAATTAAGGTTCCAAGAATGAGGGATAGGATTTCTTGATTCATGACATGAGAGATGCCTTTTAGGATTACTTGACTTCAAAACTAGAAGCCAAAGGTGGACTCAAAGGCAATCAGGCAGAAATGACCGATAAATGAGCTTTAACAGAAGAATATGCCAAACCAGTATTGTACAATTCACACAAGAAAGAAAGAATCGTGGGGACCTCCAAAACAGAAAGACTCCTGATCATGCCTAAGACACAAAATAGAAAATCTCCTCCATTTAGCTACACAGGATTTTCTAGTACTGGGTTTTCTAGACTCCTACAAAACCCAAAGAACATCCTCAGAAAACAGGTGCCTCAAAAGGAATCAAAACCATATAACTCAAAGTGTGTGTGGACAAGTAAGGATGAATGAGAGACCCACTGTCTTGTATGAGAAGATCCATCCTGTGAGGTAAGTTGTGATGACTGCCCCTGGCCAGGTGAAAAAGAAAGTGTCACCATTGTGTGAAAGAGAAAGGGTTACCAGTGTTGTCAAGTCTAAAAGGGAGTAACAAGCAAGATTTTGGAGGAATCCCACATGATCTTGTACATGACCTTTCGAAGTAGAGGAACAGGAGCACAGGCATACAGGAACATCTCATTCCAAGAAAAAGACATGATTGTCCACACCGGATAGAACTTGCAACATTGTCTATTCAGAGGAGAGACAAAAGGGTCTATTTGAGGAGTACTCCACTGATGTACAAGGTCCAGAAACACCCATCTATGAAACCATTCATAAGGATGTGTCCTGGACCTGCTCAGAGAGTTTGCCACTAGATTGGGCTCTGAAGGGAAGTAAACCACCTGAACCAAGTGACGATGGGTTGCAAACTCCGAAGCCTGAAAAGCAAGCAAGCAAAGAAGGTAAGACTTTCTGCACCCCTGTTTGCTGATGTACCAAATGACTGTGGTATTTTGTGTAAAAACCTTTAGAGGACCTGGAACCCACAGGGAGTGAAAGGCTTGAAGATATAGGCTTAGAGATGTCATCTCTTTGATATTGATGTGGTCCGACATCTGTTGAGGAGACCAAAGACCTTGGACTTTCAGATTGTTGGAGTAAGCTCCCCAACCTTGATCAGAAGCATTCATGTACAGCTCTTGTGTAGGAAGAGAAACCTGCAAAGGCAAACCTGAGTATAGCGAGTTTCTGCTGAATCCATCATTAGACTTCAAATTCAAGACAGGGCAAAAGCAGGACTGAAAACTCCAAAGAGTGGCAAGTGTTGAAACCAAAAAGTCTTGAGAGACCACTGGAATTTTCTTATGTGGAGTTTGGCAAAAGGAATGATGGGAATGGTGGATGCCATGAACTCCACGCTTAGACAAATTTCATTGCAGAAAGAATTGGAAGAGGAAAAAGAGACTGGAAAAAAAAATAAGTGAGGACCTTGGGAGGTGGGAAGAGAAGCCAACACTGGAATGGTCTGAATCCTGCAACCCAAAAACACTTGGTCTTAAGAAGCAATCAATGTTGACTTTTTGACATTAAGTGAATTCCACACTGTGCAGGAGAAGCACAGTAAAGTGTAGATTATGAAGTACGAGCTGCCGAGAGGGAAGCTGAATCAGAAGGTTGTCCAGATAAGGGAGCATCTGGATTCCCTGAAATCTGCAGAAAGCCACCACAGGGGCCAGACATTTGGTAAATAACCTTGGAGCTGTAGAAAGACCAACAGGAAAAGCAGATAACTGATAATATGACAGGAAGAAACAGAGAAACAAACATTTTCTGAAGAAAGGGTGAATAGGACATCCTTCAAATCCAGGGAAACTAGAAAAGAAGCAAGAGAGGAAAAAGGGTCTGAAGACTTAACATCCTGAAGGAAGGAACCTTGAGAAAGGTGTTGAGATAGGACAGATCCAGAATGGGCCTCAACTTCCCTTGCTTCCTAGGAACCAGAAACATTATGCTATAGAAACCTGTTCCGTGTTCAGACAAGGGAACAGGTATAATTGCCCGTTCCACCAGATCAAGCAGGACCAAAGGAAAATGAGGATAAAGGCACAAAATGTTTTGGGCCTCTAGAACTCTGAGTGGGCTTATCTGAGAAAACCCACTTAGAAGCCCTCTTACTCCTAGCAGGTTGTCTAGGCTGCCCACAGACAAACTAAGATTTTGAAGGATAGTTTCTCAGGAATTTGGGTACAGGAGAAACAAAAATTTGTTTAAGGTCTTGCATAACCTTGCTCTTATCCTGCAGAGTTTTAAACAATTCTGCAGCAGCAGCAGCAGTGCCAAAATGTTTCTAATTATCTAAGGGAAAATCTAAAAAGTTAGCTTTAATATCCTCAAGCAAAGCCTGCAGGTGCAACCAGGAGTATCTCCTGATGACAGTGCTCAATGCAGCTGCCCTAGAGGAGGCATCAGCTACATCAAAGCTGCATTTAATAGGATGGCATCAGCTGCACCATTGCTGCATTTAATGGGATGATGAGCTCCCTGAGAGCCAGAACTCAGAAGAGAAAGAGCATATATCTTACTGCCCAAAACAGGCATATCATTCAACACCCCCCCAGCTTGGATAAAATAAAAATTATGTACTCACCATAGCTATGCATCTGTGTTGTCCATTTTCATTCTTCCTCAACATATGGGTATCGGATCCGACTCGGCCTCTTTTCTTCCAGACTCTTGGATCCGACTCTCAAGCTCCTCCCCATACCCATAATGCTGCTTGCCATTGTATTAACTCAGATCGAGTTTGCTGTCATTATATAATAGTCCAGAACATAATTTACAAAAAAGAAGGGAATAGCATAGGGGCTCAAAAAGGAACAGTGGTGTAAAAAAACAAAAAACAAAAAACCCCCCCAAAAAGCTATCAGGTCACTCCCAAAGAAAGGCGAGAGGGTAGGGGGTGGGAAGTTGAGGAAGAGTGAAATGGACATCATGGATGCATAGTACTGGTGAGTACATACCATTTAATCTGATGTTATTTTCATTCATTCCTCAACATATGGGACCAAGTCCCCAGCTACAATAACCCTGGGTGGCCCTCATATAAGGGTATTCTGGAGTACCACAGAACCAAAAGCATGAGCAATGGACCAAGTAGCTGCAGCACAAATATCATCAGTGGAAGCTCTAACCCAGAAAGCAGCAGATGTGGCCATAGATCTAGAAGAGTGAGCTTTTGTACGTCTTGTCAAAGGTAAGCCTTTCAAGTAAATGTAAGTAATACAATCTGATATCCTTTTAGCTAAGGTGACTTTAGACACTGTTTTTTCCAATTTGTGATGGGCAAAGGAAACAAAAGGATAGTCAGTTTTCCTAAAATCTTTCATTCTATACAGGTAAACATGAAGCTGCCTATGTACATCCAAAAGATGAAGCATGTATTCTCCTTTATTGAAGACTGGTAAATTAATGACCAGGTTGATGTTTGCTTCAGAGGCTATTTTTGGTAGAAAGGAAAGATTAGTACGTAACGTAACAATATCATTATGGAAAATCAAATAAGTCGGTTTTGAAGAAAGTGCTTTGAGTTCAGAAACTTGCCTGCCGGAAGTAATAGCTATAAGGAAGATTGTTTTACAAGAAAGAAATATGAGGTCAGATTTAGCTGAAGGTTCAAAGGGAGTTGAACCAAGCTTTGTAACACAACTGTGAGATCCCAAGGTGGAGCAGGATCTTTAATCGGAGGCCTAAGCAGAAAAGTTTCTTTAAGGAATACCTTACATAGTATGGATGAAGCTAGATGGGAACCATTATCCCCAGTGTGATAATTAGAGATGGCTGCTAGCTGAACTTTGATAGTGGAAAAACTAGCAACTCCTTGAAAAATCGAGACCAGAAAATACAGAACAGCAGAAATAGGAGCAGTAAAGGGATTGAATTGTCTCTGTTGTGCCCAGAAGGGAAATCTTTTCCATTTACTCTTGTATATCGTCCTGGTTGTAAGTTTCTGGGAAGATAATAACATTTGGTGACCTGAAGAAGAAAGCCTGGACTGTCTAGCCATTATCAGAATTGGAGAAACCATGTAGTCAACTGGAGCACTGTAATGTCTGGCTGAGCCACCCCCAAGGGATGAGATACTAGACATGAGAACATAGAAGTTGAGACCACAGATAGGGAAACCAAATTTGCTGAGACCAAAAAGGGGAGACTGGGGTCCAGTGTCCAAAGAGAACATAGAAGTTGAGACCACAGATAGGGAAACCAAACTTGCTGTGGCCAAAAAGGGGAAATAAGGATAACCTTGCTCTTCAACTGGAGTGCTTTCTTAAGAAATTAGAAGTTATGTGCTCATAACTTGGCATCTGTGTTGTCCGTTTTCATGCTTCCTCACAAATGGGTCTAGGATCTGACTTGGCTGTATTTACAAGACTTTGGATCAGAATCTTGAGCTCCTACCTCTACCCATAATGCTCTGTCCCATCTCCAACTCCTCAGATCAAGTTTGCTGCCTTAGGGCCTACTGTGTTACAAAGACAGAACAGACACAGGAAAAGGATTGAGGCTCAGATTAGGAATGTGATGCTTCCAAAATCACACAAAGATCCTTCTAGGAGCAACAAGGCTGGGGGATGGTTGGGAGGGAAGGTGAGAAAGATTGAAAATGGACAACACAGATGCCAAGTTATGGTAATACATAACTTCTAAATCTGATGTTGTCCTTTTCATTCTTCCTCATGAATTAGTCAGAGTCCTCAGCTATCTAACTCTCATGAGGCCCTCAACGAAGGACATGCCAGAGCACTGTTGAACCAAAGGAATCTCTGCTTCTGGAGACAATGTGCAATTTATAATGTGTAACAAAGGTACAAGCCTTTGACCAAGTGGCTGCAGCGCAAATATGAATGGAAGTTCCTGGATGAAAAAGCAGAAGTAGTAGCCATAGATCTAATGGAATGAGGTTTAGGAAAATAAGACAACTCTAAAGCTTTTTGAGAATAAATCAGCAAAATACAATCAGTAATCCATTTGGCCATCATAATTCTGGAAACTACTTGACCCAAGCAGTTAGGGGAAAAAGGATACAAACAGCTGATCAGACTTCCTGTTTTTTTTTTTTTTTTAATGAGAAAATAAAAATGTAGTTATCTGTGAACATCAAGAAGGTGCAGCATATATTTGTCCTTATTAGTAAAGTTTAAAAGAAAACTGGCAGTTGCATGGACTGGTTAATTTTAGTTTCCGTGGCCATGTAAAGACACCTTATCCTTATGGAAAATAATGTAAGGAGACCTAGCTGATAAAGCCTGGAGCGCAGAAATTATTTTTGCTGAAGTGGTAGCTACTAAAAAGATTGTTTTTTCAAGAAAGAAACTTCATATTGCATTTGTTTGCTGGTTCAAAGGGTTTCTGAATTAACCCCTGAAGAACCACCATGAGAACCAAAGGAGGAGAGGGATCCTTCATTGGAGGTCTAAGGAGGAAAATTCCCTTCGTGAAGGCTTCACATAATCTGGAAGTTGCCAGAGAAAGGGATTTGTTTCCGGTGTGGAAGTTGGATATGGCTGCTAGCTGAATTTTAAAAATAGAAAAACTACCCCCTTCCTTAAAAAGAGTAGTGAGAAAAAGAAGAATGGTTGAAGCAGAAGCTGAAAAGGGGTCAGTATTCTGCTTGGAAGCCCAAAAAGAGAATCTTTTACATTTGCTTCTGGGGACTTCCTTGGTGGAGGCTTTCTGGCAGGTCAAGATAATGTCGTGAAATGGGGAAAGCGAGCCTGGACCATCTTACTACTGAAGTGAAAAAAACATGTGGTCAGCTTGTGAGTGTGGAGATTGGGATGGTGAATTTCTGGTGGGTGAGATAAGAGGTCCTGAGTGGGCTCCAGTATCCATGGGGCATAATTCAAGTGAGACTAGAGGAAGGGGAACCATACTTGTTGAGGTGAGAATGGGGAAATGAGGTTGACCGAGTTCTTCAGCCCGCTTTCTTTCTGTAGGAACTTTGGGATCAGTAGAAGGGGGGAGGTATAGAGGAGTCCTGGGCCATTCGTGAATCACAGCAGCCCTGACTGACTCCTCCAGAGGGTGGGATCAGAGCAAAATATTTGCTGCACTTGTTGAGAGGAGAGCAAAAAGGTCACAGCAAGGCTGGTCCCAGTGGCTGAAAATCATATTCACTACCGTTCGACTGATGGACCACTCATAAGGAATCAGAATGGACCTACTGAGTCTTTCTGCCAGCGTGCTGATTTTCCCCGGTATGTGTGTTGCAATTAAAAAGCGTCTGAAGAGATTGCTCATTCCCACACCCTCATGGCCACTCTGCATAACAGGTAGGAACAGGTTCATCCTTGTATGTTGATGTACCAGACTACAGACATGTTGTCCACATGGATTGCAATAGTCCCTAGAAGGAGAATGTCCTGAAAGGCTTGCAATGTTAGAAGGACTGCTATCATCTGTACGACACTGATATGCAATTTAGCCTCCAAGGGGGACCACGTACCTTGGACCATCCTTCCCATTAAATGCCCCCTCAACCCCAGCTGAGAAGCATCTGTGGATACTGTGGCTATTGGTGGTGGAACAGAGAATGGTCTGCCCAGGGAGGGGTCATCTGACTGGATCCACCAGCGAACATGATGTTTGTAAATGGGGATGAGTTTTATGGAAAAAGATAGAGGCTAGTAAAGAATGGACTACTGAACCGCCAGTGTCCACTGAAGGATTTGCATAAAGAATCTTGGTAGAGGAACTAGAAGAATGGCAGCTGACACTGACCCAAGAGCTTGTAACACTAGTTTTGCTTGATAGGATGGATGAGACAGTAAGTCCCACATCTTATTTCTCAAAGATATGATGTGATGAACAAGTAATGATGCCACTTGAGTCACAGTATCCAGCTGAGTTGCTATAAATTCTAGAGTTTGTACAGAAGTCAGCTTTGATTTGGCAAGATTTACTGTAATGCCTAGGGAGTTGGAGATTTGAAGCAAGTAATCCCTGGCTTGTAGAAGTTGATGCCTGGTTGGGGTGGTGAGGAGCCAATCATCTAGATAGGGAACCACCCGGAATCCTTTGAGTCTCAGGTGAGCTGCCACTACTGCCATGCATTTGGTGAACACCTGATGGGGTGTGGTGAGTTCAAAGGGCAGTGCTCTGAATTGGTAGTGACTGGCTCCCAGCCAAAATTGCAGGTGTATCCTGGACTGCTTGTCTATTTTGATGTGATAGTATGAATCCTGGAGATATATAAAGCACATCCAATCATTCTTGTGCAGAAGAGGCAGAATGGACTGAACCATAACCATTCAGAACTTTGACTTCTTTACATACAGATTCAGAATTGGTCTCAGGTCCCCTGTTTTCTTTGGGACTAAAAAGAAATAGGAGTAAGTTCTGAATCCTATCTGCTTGAGTGGGACCTCTTGGATGACTCTTCTGTAGCAGCTTTTTAATTTCTTGAGCTGTGTGTTCCCTCTGACTGAGTGTAACATCAGGAAGTTTTTTCCTTTGGATAGGAGGTGGAAGGGAAAAGGGTATGTAGTAACCACTGGATATGATTTTTAGCACCCATACATTTTTTGTGATATCTTTCCAGGCATCCAGGTGCAAGGAGAAACAGCTCCCGACTGCCTCCAGAGTTGGACAGTTGAGCAATGCTTCAGGAGCACTTGTAGGGCCTGTCAGAGAAGGAGTCTCTAAAGCCCTGGTTTTGTGGATCCCCCTCTCCCTCTGGGGTAATGTCTGTCATTGAAACCTCCTCCTCCTCTGCCTCTGGAGGAAGTGTCCCTGCGCAGGTCTTGAAAAGGTCCCAGAGATTTCCGGAATGCATTCCTACCTCGTTGGTTTCTAGAGAACGTTCACTGTAGGGCAGACAACTTGAGTCCAATGGCAGACAGGGTCTTTCCCTCCTTCTCTGTATGGGTGAGCATATCTTTCAGTGATGGCCCAAACAAGGAAGAGCCATCAAAGGGGGCATAAACAAAAAATGCCTTGAAGGTTTCTGCGAAGTTGCACAGCCTCATCCAGGCATTTCTCCTAATGGTTATGCCTAAACTTGCTGCTTGTGAGGCACCCTCCACTGTATGGGAGATCAGCCTCATCAATGAATTTGCAATAGATGAAAGAGTAGCCAACTGAGGAGAAACCTCTTTGAGATCCTCTGCAGGCACTGACTAAGTGAGAGTTTGAAAGCTCCTTGATCAGAGCTCTCTGTAAGCGAGTAAAACGTGCCAGGTAGTTTAATGACCTCAGTGCAAATGTGGCTGAGGCATAGATGCGATTTCCAAATCTGTCCATCACTCTGAACTCCCTGTTCAGTGGATGGACAGAGGAGCTTTGCTCGGCTAGCTCCTTGCCACAACTATGGCATCAATGAGGATACTCTTACCCCAGTGGGGTTTATCTAAAGAAGGAACTAAGAATTTATTGGGGCATTCGGGGATGGGCTGGACAGTGTCTGGTTCCTTCCAAGCTCAGTGGGAAACTAGATCAATACATTCATCCACCAGGGGGGTGGGTCACCCAAAATGTAGATGGGCCAGCCTTGAAAGCCTCCAAGAACACTGACTCCTCAGAGGAAGGAGCTTGGGAAGACCAGCCACACTTCTGTTTGAGGATTTCCAGGATGTCTGCAAAGTAGACATCATCAGATGATGATCGATGGGATCCTACTCCCTCATCAAAATTTGTGTCTTCCATTAGAGACTCCATAGGGGAGTCTATATGTGCCTCCTCTTGCACATTTTCTTCCATGGTACCTCCTCTTTGGGGTGTTCGGGGAAGGTGTCGGAAGAAGGGGGGGGGGATCCTTCTGGGGAATGAGTGTGGAGGCTTCCCGGAGTTGGCTGACCTTGAGTAGCAGGAATGGTGGGCTCAGACCCAATGAGGGGTGAAGGGTAGGATCTGAGATATGAGAGGATGGGGCTCTATGCAAAGAGAAGGCCCTTTCTACTACCTGAAAGGCTGATGGACCCAGGGATACCTCTCACCTTTTCCTTGTTGAAGAGGCAGCCGAGAATGAGAGGTGGGGCCAACCCCAGATCAGAGCCCTCCAGAGAGAATCGAACCCAAGCTGTCATGACCTGAGGCACCAATGGGCAGGGATGGATCCATCAACATTGCAGCCAAGCCCAAACCCTCGAACCCAGCACCAACTTTCCAGATCAGAGACCTGCTCTGATCAGATGGTGTCAGAGCAGGGTTAGTCAAGGAAAAGTACAGTTTTGTACCTACCATAAATGTAGATGTTCAAGTGTTCACCCTGCTGCAGTCATCACACTTGGGTTATCCTGCCATCAGGCGGTCCCGCAGTCGGCCCGAATTCCAAAGTCTTGGTCCGGCATTGGTTGCTGTCACTTCTTTCCTGACGTCAGTGTGCCAGGGGTATATAAGAGGCATCCAACTCCATTTTCTTCAGTCTTTCTTGCCGCGCAGTGCCCGAAGCAGAAGCAGTTCGGCAAGTGCCGGTCGGCCGACACCTGAGATTTTCGATTTGAATTTCAGTCCGAAGTCTTCAATAAAGCTAAGTACCCCATTGGGGAACATTTTCTTGCCTCAGTCCGATGTCAGAAAAAGTTAACAATTGCATTTCTTGTGGGAAGCAAATACCTCATAAGGACTTCCATTCCTATTGTATTCCTTGCCTAGGCCCAGACCACGACGCCACAGGTTGTCAGTTTTGCACTAGGTTTAATAAACGCACTATCAAACGCCGTTTTGACTTCGTACAGCATCACTTTGGTAGGAAATTTAACTAGATCATGCCGTCAGAGCAGCCGATGACCGCAATTCATAAAAAACGCAAGGATAAGGACAGGCAGCCTAGGAATAAGCCAGACACCGAGGCCTCAGCTGGGTCTGTCGCCGGTTCTCCGGTTTTCAGTGAGGCGCCTACGCAGCCCCTGACGACCGCAGAGCTGGAACCCCAGACAGCTGCTGACTCCCAAGCGGAGTCTACTAGGCCGACGCAGCCATCTACTGACACCGGAGCAGAATTAGACACAGGTGCAGAGGAAACACCTTTGGTTGCAGAAGGTGTCTTCAGACCGACTACACTCACCATTAAATCTTATGCTAAGCTTAAAACTCCTTTAAAACCTAAGAAAACTGTTCTTCAGTCTACAGGTCAAGGCCCCATGCCTAAGAAACAGATGCTTAAGATGGCTGAAGATTTAATTACCCTTATCAGGGGTTCCCATCCCCCTCCTGATAAAAGACCAAGACAAGAGGAGTATTACGCATCCCCTGACCAGGTTTCTCTCTCCTCAGATTCTTCTGAGGAACAGGATTACACTTTTCCACCTTATGAGGATTCTGATGCTGAAGATTCTATTCCCTCAGCATCTCCCCCTGAAGACTACTCCTTTGGGGAAACATTACATACCATGAGGGAACATTTCCACTGGGAAGGCCAGAATTACTCAGATTCTAAGAAAAGGCTCCGAGAGTTCTTTTTATTACCCCAGCACAGACCTCTTGCTATCCCTCCTGTTTTAGATATTGTGGATGATGTCTACTTGGAGTCTAGTTTAAATCCAGACTCTCTACCTCCTGCTCCAGCCAAACCAGACAGATACTACAGAGTACCTGACTCACACAAATTCCTTTATAAAAGCCCTGTAGCTGACCCAGAAACCATATCTCAGGGTACTAAAGGAGCAAAAGCTTCTATGGCTAAAAATCCTGTGCCCTCTGAAAGAGATTCCAGAGCCCTAGATTGATGGGGAAAGAAAATATACACCTCTGCAACTCTGGCTATGAGAGCATTAAATTGCCAGTTTCACATGTTAAAATATCAACAATTCCTGATGTCTCAGTTAAAACAAACAATGAGCACACATTCAGAACAGCCTGAATTCAAGGAAATGCAGGATCTGTTGCATGCAGCTGAACAGGTGGGCAAGCATACTTTACAATGCGGATTTGATTCACTGGAAGCTTCCTGTAGAGCAGCTGTTACTGGGCTCTGTCATTCGTAGACATGCTTGGTTAAAAGAGCAAACCCTCCCTGACTATGTTAAAGCAAAATTATTAGATGCACCTTTACAACAGGATGTATTATTTGGTGTCAAAGCAGAAGAGGTTTTAAAGAAAATGGAGGATAAGGCTAAATCTATGCAAACGGTCAAGGATTTCTTGCAGGTACAACCCCCTCGCTTCAGCAGAAATTGGCCAACAAAAAATTGGTCCTTTCCAGCTTCAGACAGATCATAGGGGGGCAAATACAGATGCCCAAGGGGCAGAGGTCAGTCACAGGGCCCTTACAAACCTCACCAATGGGGTTCTGCTACCCAGAAAGGAGGAGAAGACAGGCCCCAAGCTAGCAGAAGGCAGACACAATGACTCTATCCTCAAACTACCAAGCAAATCTCTCCTGGCAACACCCTTGGGAGGAAAACTAGCATTTTTTGCAGACAACTGGCGCATCATCACAAAAAACAAATGGGTTCTAAACATTGTCAAGGATACAGATTCCACTTTCATACCTTACCAAGGATCAAAGGAATGCCAAACCTGCCACCAAATCAATGGGCAGAGGCACAAAAACAAATTACAGCTCTCATGAACATGAGAGCCATTCAACAGGTACCTACACAGGAGCAAGGATAAGGATTTTACTCAAGACTCTTCCTAGTTCCAAGAAAGGACAAAACATGGAGACCCATTCTGGATCTTTCAATTCTGAACACCTATCTGCAAGTACCAAAATTCAAGATGCTAACACTACAGCGGCTTCTTCCCATGCTGGGCAAGAATGCTTGGCTAGTCACTTTGGACCTCAAGGAGGCATACCTGCATGTCCCTATCAGACAAAATTGCAGAAGATACCTCCGATTCATTGCAGGTTCAACGCATTACCAATTCTCTGCACTGCCCTTTGGCTTATCTACTGCGCCCAGGGTCTTCACAAAATGCCTGGCACCAGTAATTGCATACTGCAGACAAAGAGGAATTCAAATATATCCATACGTGGACGACTGTCTTATTCAAGCAGAAAGCAAGGACATTCTTTTACAGCATCTGGCATTTGTCAAACACCTTCTAAGTTGCCTAGGGTACACAGTAAACGAAAAGAAATCAAAACTAGTGTCCTCACAAAACATAATATTCCTGGCCAGCTTGAATACAACGGCCCAGATGGCTTATCTCACGTCAGACAAACAACGACAGCTGTTTCAATATTTCAAAATTATTTTATTTTGAGTGATTTCAGCCTTCTTTGATTTTGTGCAACCATGGAGTTGGTATATATGGATTGTGGGGACTTGTCCCCTCTCCACACACGCATGGACTGCAGCTCGGTTGTCCAGCTGCAAGCTTACTGTTTTTTTCTTTTTTTCACATAGTTTATTTTTGGCGAGTTGTGTTTTGAGACTTCCTTCTTCTGGAAATTGTCACTCAATGACTTGTAATGGAAGTGGCTAGAACTACTGGTCAAAAATCTCACTGTATGCTTTAAAACCAGTCAAGATAGTTAGGAATGCAGCTAAGTAAGTGGTGGAACCAGGGGGTGAATAACACAATGCCTTACTGGATCAGGTACTCAGTGGGTTACTAAAGCCTCTCACTCCCTGCCCATATGTTATTTGGCCAGTAATTGGGGGTGGGGATGTCCCTTGTGTTAATGCCAGAAACTTCCTTATTCAAAAAAAGTTTGAAGAGTCTGGGTTTGGTGAATGAGCATTTTCTTGTTAAATGCAGTGCAGTGCTCACAGTTGGTGACTAACAGTTCTCACTCAGGCAGTAAAGGGACCAGAAGTTGCAGCAAATTGTATTCTTTTTGAGGAATCAGTCCACAGGTGCATTTAGTATCTTTTCCAGGAATATTATTGACCTGAAAAAGCAACAATCCATGCAATAATGAACTTCAAGCAAAGTCAGCAAATTGACAACGAAAAATGTCCAAAATGGGAGTACTTCTTTTTGGAAGTCACCTAGAAGTAACTGACAGACGAACAATCAATTGCTTCATGTGACAAAAAAAGAGGGGGGGGGGTGAGCTGGGGATGACTGAAAAGCTCTGTAAATTGCATCAAAGGAGTACAAATTTGCCTGTGATAAATTCTCATGGATAAGAGAATCTTACTATAGCAGTGATCACTATGATGACCCTAACTTAGATGTATTTACCATAATCCATCTATAAAGGTGCATGGCTTGCTATACATAAACTCTTATGGTGTCCTAAAGGCATTTCAATAGCATAAAGACATACTCTAGCAAACAGAAAAATGCATAAAATTCACTGGTTGTCTGAGATGGGATACAGGATCTGAATTGCGTAGACATAGTAAGGCTTTATTAAGTTTAATTCTGGTGGTTACCAAAAAACAATTAATAGAAAATTAAACTCAAAGTGTAAACCAACTGTATTTAAAGTATTTAATATTGTAACAGAGATAAAAGAAATGGAGGCTGGATCTTTAAAAAAGAGAAGGAGCAGATTACGTAAAAAAAAAAATAGAAACTATGGGAACAATACTCACAGAATAATGTTTTGAAAGAGGAGTGAGGTTTAAGGGAAGACGGGAATTGATCAACTTATGTAATGTTGGATTGACGAGAACTATACAAAAGAATACACGTGATGTACAATGTTTGCAACTGGGAATATGTTAATATGGTTTGTTTTCATTTATATACATGTATGTTTGCCTACGTCTTATGTGATAATTCAATAAAGGTGTTAAAGAAACAGTGGTTGTTGAAGCAATAATTACTGTTAAAAAAAAAAACACTCTGTAAGCTATCTAGCCAGTTATATTTGCCTCAGATAATGTCATCATCATCAGCCCCCATTTTCCCATTTTCTACATGGGTTCGGGATATCGTGTTAACTGTTGCCATCTTTCTCGATTCAGTGCCAGTCTCCTGCCTTCTTCAACACTCATGTGTGACTATTGGAGATCTTCTTTCACACAATCCCATCCACCTCTTTGCTGGACATCCTCGTTTCTGCTTACCTTCTTCAACAGATTGTCTTCTGCTTTTCTGCACGTTTGAACCACCATAATCTGTTTTCTTTGATCTTTTCTGCAATTGGAGCTACTTTGGCTTCTGCTCTTATATCCTCATTTTGTCTGTCCCACAGTGTGCATCCTACCACCCTTCTCAGGCTCTTCATTTCCATCACCTCTAGCTTCTTCATCTGCTCTGCCTTTACTGCCCAGGTTTCTGTACCATAGTATTGGTCGCACCACTGCCTTGTACACCTTACTTTTCAGCTTCTTTGGCATTCTTCTGTCATAGACTATACCTGAGACTCTATGCCAGTTTGCTGCAGCCCCTCTGATTCTAGTTTTGACCTCTTCATTCAAACTTCCATTCTCCTCATCCACCCCTCCCACATACGTGAAGCTATTTACCTGTTCCACTATCTTCCCTTCTCTCTCAATTCTCAGCTTCTTCTGATTTCCCCAATTTGCTGCCATTACCATGGTCTTATCTGTGGTTAGTTTCATCCACGTGCCTTCAGTCCTGCATTACATTCCTCTAACCTTTGCTGAAGTTCTTGCTCAGAGTCTGCCTGTAATGCCACATTGTCTGCATACAGTAACTCTGTTGATCTGTCCCCTCCAACCTGTTTGCTAATGTAGTCCATCACCAGTACGAATAGCAATTGGCTCACAGATGAGCCCTGGCATACACCCACTCCCACTGGGATCCCCTATGTGAGACCGAACACTGTTCGTACTTGAGTCACTGGGTCCTTGTACATAGCCTGCACTAATTCTGCCAATGTTTCTGGGACTTAAAAAAAATGCAGTACTGCCCAGATCAGCTTTCTTGGGACCTTGTGATATGCTTTCTCCAGTTCTAGGAATGTCCAGTTGAACTCTTTCCTCATCTCTAGCTTCTTCTCAACTATCTGTCTCACTGCAAACATTGGGTCAGTTGTGCTGCATCCTGATCGGAATCCGAAGTGCTCATCTCCCATCTTACATTCTACTACTCTGTATATCCGTTTATCAATCACCCTCTCCAAAACTTTCATGTAGTGTGATAGGAGTTTTACACCTCTGTGCTGCCCACAGTTGTGTATGTCCACTTTGTTCTTATACAGTGGCACGCGTATGCTTATTCTCCAGTCATCTGGGATGCGCCTTTCTCTCTACACTGCTAGGAGTACCTTCAGAAGCCATTTCTATCTCACCCAGCATCTTTATCATATCTGCTGTGACCTCATCTGAGCCTGCTGCTTTCCATGGCTTCATTTTCCTCAGTGCTATCCTTGGTTCTAGGCTAGGCTCCACTTCTTCTCTCATTCTCAAATAACATATTTGTGTGCTTATTATACTGAAAAATGTTGTTGTGATTTTTTTCCATTACTGATTTGTGGTATATATTTTCTGTGCTGTTTTTCTTGCTTGTATGGCCCGGGATTTGCCTGAAAAGGGTCCTCGGACCAATGCTTAAGTCTTGTTAACAAATGGTAAAATAAATAAACAAAATACATAAAAAAAACAAATTAATAAATAAACAAACAAAATATGAATTTAACATAGTTTTCTCAACATTCAGAATGCAGTGAATGGACCCCATCTCAGTCTGGTTTCATCAAGGGTAGAGTATGCCTACTAAAACCTGGAGGACATCTTTGAGAAGTTCACTAGAGCTATGGAAAAGGGCAAAACTGTACATGCTGCCTACCTTGACCTGGCAAAGGTATTTGACACAATACCTCACTCATTATTACAGACAAACTTACAAATTTAGGCATAAGTTTGTAAGTTTGTATATCACCCAATGGATAGCCAAATGGCTCACAGATACAACACATGAAGTTAGGATGGGGGAATCCACCTCCACCAAAAGGCCTGTTACCAGTGGTGCCCCACAGGGCTTGATACTGAGACCTCTTCTGTTTGGAATATACATCTCTGAAGTCAAGACAAATCTAGAGGGCCTTTTGGCTGACCAAATGTGCTGATAACTGCAAGCTGGGTGCAATCATTAAATCTCCCAAAGATGTAGGTATCCTCCAGGAGGGTCTGACAACAGGTCCTATAACCAAGGCCTAAAAACTCAATAAAAAATGCATAATTATACCCTTTGGGAAGATGACCACCCCTGCAAATTACAGCTTTGATAACATTCCCTTAAGAGTATACCTAGGGGTAAGGGACTTGGGAACTCAGGTTGACAGCAACCTGAACTTTGATCAACACGTATCCATGGTAGTGAAAAAGTACAGTTGTGTACACTTACCATAAATGTAGATGTTTGAGTGTATTCACTGTTGCAGTCATTACATTTGGGTAATCTGCTGGCAGGTTGCCCTCAGTCGGCCTGAATATCAAAGTCTTAGGTCCTGCGTCGGTTGCTGTCTCCTCTTCCATGACGTCAGGTCATCAGGGGTATAAAACATGCAGCCTACGCCATTTTATTCAGTTTTTCTTGCCCCAGATGTCAGGTGCCCCTCAAATGGGGAGCAAATATACACACACACACACACACACACACACACACATATATATATATATATATATATATATATATATATATATATATATATATAAAAACAGCAATATATAAGTAAATGCACTTTTAGCAACATAAACTTTACCTTCATCTAAAAGCAAATACACCACAAAGGCTTTAGAATATAGTGAAGGAAAGAGAAGTTCTAGAAAAAAGGGGGATGGCGGGTGGGTAACCCTGACTGCAACAGTGAATACACTTGAACATCTAAATTTATGGTACGTATACACAACTGTACTGTTTCACTGTTGCAGTCATTACATTTGGGTAGAATCCCAAAGCTATGGATGGGAGGATGGAGCTAAATAGCATTAGGAGCAGCTATAAGGCCCTGCAAAACTGCAGTGGCAAAGCCTGTCCTGGTAGAGGCAGCCCTGGTTTAATGTGACCCGATTCCCTTGGGCACTGGTTTACCATGATGCAAGTAGCAGAAATGAATGCAATGGCTTATCCACTTAGAAACAGTCTGCTTTAATATAGCCTTCCCCCCTGATCCTACAGCAAATCCCACCAGTAGTTGCTCAGACTTTCTTAGAAATTTAGTCCTGTTTAAGTAGAATCTTAGTTGTCTGTGTACGTCCAATGAATGCAGAATCCGCTCCCTCTTGTTCTGCGGATTTGGGTAAAATGTTGGCAGGTGAATAGTTTGGTTAAGAGCCACACTGGATACCACCTTAGGCATAAAGGAAGGATTGGTCCTGAGGGACACCCTGTCCGGGTAAAATGTAATAAAAGGCTCCACAGCCATGAGGGCCTGTAGTTTTGAAACCCTTCTTGCTGAAGTGATTGCCAAAAGGAAAGCTATTTTCCAAGATAAAAACTTTATATCCGCAGTAGCTGCTGGTTCAAAAGGAGGCAGGGTGAGTTTTTCCAGCACAAAATTGAGGTGCAATGCAGGAGTTGGTGAACTTCTGGGAGGCCTTACATTTTTGGCCCGTCTAAGATACTGTTTTAGCAGAGGATGAGAAAAGATGGGAGGCTCCGTGTTGTAATGAGCCGAGATGGCAGAGGCATGGATTTTTATTGAAGAAAAAGATAGGCCCTTGTCAAGCATCTCAGTCAAGTATTGTAAAATCTGAGGAATATTTGGTTTTGCGGTGTCCGTCCCTTGGGCTTGGTTCCAAGCACAGAATCTCTTCCATTTATCAGCATAAGATTTTCTAGTACTAGGCCTTTTGGCTTCCAAAATGACATCCATCACAGATTTACTGAGAGGTGTTGTTTGAATAATTACGTGATCAGCCATGCTGCCAGGTTCAGAGTTTGGAGCCGAGTGTGCAGAATTTGATTGGTCTATTGAGACAGTAGATGAGGTATTTGAGGCAAGTACCAAGGAGGGAGTTGAGACATATTCCTTAGAATTGGGTGCCAGTGCTGGCGAGGCCAGTCCGGGGCAATTAGGATCATTTTTGTTTTTTCCTGTCTGACCTTTAGTAAACCTTGGGGAGAAGAGGCAGAGGAGGAAAGGCGTAGACTGATAGGTTTTTCCAACTGAAGGATAGGACATCCACTTTCCATGCTGGTCTGTGATAAGTCCTTGTACAGAATTTGTCCAGTTGATAATTTTGGGAAGAGGCAAACAGATCTATGTCTGGGCTCCCCCATTTCTGTGTTACCATGCTGAAGATGTGTGGATCCAGTTTCCACTTGTGAGGGTCCATAAGATTTCTGCTTACGTTGTTTGCCAGAGTATTTTGTTTTCCTGGCAGCAATTGTGCTTGAAGATGTACTTGGTAAGTCAAGGCTGTGTCCCCACAATGCCATGGCTACTCTGCAAAGGGGTAGGAATGTGTAGACCCCTGCTTGTTTATGTACCACATAACCATGGTGTTGTCCGTCTTTATCAGTAGTTGTCCTGGATGAAGTAAGTCATTGAAGGCTGTCAGGGCATTCTGAACAGCTAGCAATCTCTTTCTGGTTGATATGCAGATGCATTTGTTTTGGGTCCATATGCCCTGAATGCATCGCCCCGCCAGGTGGGCCCCCCCCCAAGCGTAGTTTGATGTGTCTGTAGTTTGGGTTTGGGTGGCAGGGGGTAGAGTGAAAGACTGTCCCTTGTTTTGGTGACATGTCTCTGCCCACCAAAGAAACTCCTGTTGTAGGCAGGGAATGAGAGGAATCAGTTTCCAGACTGTGATGATGTTGACTCCTTAAACTTTTTAGATACCATTGAAGTTTCCTCATATGCAGTCTTGCATATGGAATTAGTAGAATGCAGGATGCCATGAACCCCAAAGCCTGCAGAATTTGTCTTGCAGATAACTGGGTTTTTGTTGCCATCTGTTTGAAGTATATAGTCAGCTGCCTTTGTTTGTCTGGCGTAAGATAAGCCGTCTGGGCAGTTGTATTCAAGCTTGCACCCAGGAATGTAATTTTTTGAGAGGGTACCAGTTGTGATTTCTTTTCGTTTATTGTGTACCCTAGGCATGTTAGAAGCCTTTTTACAAATGCCAGATGTTGAAGAAGAATGTCCTTGTTTTCTGCTTGAATGAGATGGTCGTCCAAGTAAGGATAAATTTGTATGCTTCTTTGTCTGCAAAATGCAATTACTGGTGCCAGGCACTTTGTAAAGACCCTGGGTGCAGTAGATAAGCCAAAGGGCAGTGCAGAGAATTGGTAATGCATAAAACCTGCCTTGAAGCGGAGGTATCTTCTGCACAATTCCCTTATTGGGATATGCAGGTATGCCTCTTTTAAGTCTAGAGTCACTAACCAAGTGCTCTTACCCAGCATGGGCAGTAGCTGTTGTAAAGTCAGCATTTTGAATTGTCCAAGAACGTGTTCAAAATCGATAAGTCCAGTACTGGATGCCAGGCATCGTCTTTTCTGGGTACCAGGAACAGTCTTGAATAAAAACCTTGTCCTTTTTCCTGTTCTGGTACTGGTTGAATAGCCCCCATATCCATGAGGGACATAATGTGTTTCTGAGTATCTGCCCATTGATTTTGTGGCAGATCTGGCCAACCGTTTGGAATTGACAAAGTATGGAAATGAAATCTGTACCCCTGGGATACTAAGTTTAATACTCACTTGTCCTGGGTAATTAGATGCCAATTTTGAGCATGAAGTGCTAATTTTCCCCCCAAGGGGGCTGCCACAAGATAAGTGCTTGGTGATGGTAGAGGGAGGTCAATGAGACTGCTTACTGTAGGGTTGTGCTTTGTTTCCTCCAGATTTGGAGGTAGAGGCACCCCATTGCTTTGACCTGTAAGAACCCTGTGATTGGTATCTTGAGCCTTTTGAGCACCTGGATTTGCCTTGTGAGGCTCTGTTGGACACAGGAAAGGAACAATTTTTAGTAGGCCAGTGCCTACTGAATCTGGGTGGCTGCACTTGTAAGAAATCTTTTACAGTTTGCATAGATTTAGCTTTGTCTTCCATTTTCTTTAAAACCTCTTCTGCCTTATTACCAAACACATGCTGTAAAGGTGCATCCAACAATTTAGCTTTAACATGATCAGGCAGATTTTGCTCCTTGAGCCAGGCATGTCTTCTAATCATAGATCCAGTAACTGTGGCCCTGCAAGAGGCCTCCAAGGAATCAAAACCACATTGCAAAGTATGCTTTCCAACCTGTTCTGCTGCATGCAATAATTCCTGTAATTCTTTATTTTCTACACAATCAGAAATCAACATCATTTTTTGTTTCAATAAGCCCATAACATGCTGTTGATATTTAAGCATATGAAACTGGCAGTTTAAGGTCCTAATTGCCAAGGTTGCAGACGTACAAACCTTCTTTCCCCATCTATCCAGTGCCCTGGAAGCTCTATCAGAGGGGGTAGGATTTTTGGCTGTAGAGGCCTTTACACCTTTGGGACCCTCTGAGATGGTTTCAGGATCAGCAGCAGGATTTTTGAATAAAATTTGTGGGAGTCAGGAACCCTGTAATATTTGTCTGGCTTACTAGGAGCCGGAGGTAGGGAATCGGGAGCCATGCTTGATTCTGAAAACACATCATCAACAATGTCTAATACAGGAGGTATAGCCAAAGGCCTATGCCGAGGAAGAACAAGGAAATCCCTAAGCCTCTTTTTTGATTCAGAGAAATCCTGACTCTCCCAATGAAAATGTTCCCTTAAAGTATGCAAGATTTCTCCAAAAGAATAATCCTCAGGAGGAGATGCACATGGGATGGATTCTTCTGCATCTGAATCCTCATAGGGAAGTATAGAAAATTCCTGATCAGAAGAGGAATCAGAGGAAATAGAAACCTGATCTGAAGATTCATAATCAGTGTCTTGCCTAGGCCTCTTAGCAGGGGGGGGTTGGGAACCCCTGATCAAGGTAATTAAGTCCTCAGCCATTTTGATCATCTGTTTTTTAGGCATAGAGGCCTGAGCACGTGGCTCATGCATCGTTTTTTTTTAGACTTAGCAGTTGTTTTTGAAGCTGGCGTCGGTTTTATATAGAAATGTTGAGGCCTGAAAACACCCTCAGAAGCCAGTGCCTGCTCAGCGGCTCCGGACCCATCCGAGGGAGAGACATCCAAGGGTTCAATACTCTGAGAATCCCACGGCATACCGGACTCCGCATGGGTCTTGGTAGAGGCCTGTGACTCAAAAGTAGCGGGTATCAGGGGCTGCGAAAGCGCCTCACTGAGTACCGACGAACCGGCGACTGGCTTAGGAGAAGCTTTGTCATCGGTTTTGGACCTCGACGGTCTGTCTCTGTCTTTTTCTTTGCATTTTTTGTGAACTCCAGTAGTCGGATTGCTATCTGACGACATTTCAGGGTAATTAAATCTGGATCCAAAATATTTTGAATCAAAAATATACCGATGCTTAATAGGGCGTTGGTTAAATCTAGCACTAAACCGACAGGAAGGCACATTATGATCTGGGCCTAGGCAAGGAATATAGTACAAATGAAAAACCTTATGAGGTATTTGCTTCCCACAAGTAATGCAATTATTAACTTTTACTGCGGTGGTGGTGCTGCGGTAGCGTTGACGCCTCACAGACGTTGCCCGTTCGATCCTCAGTTAGAGCGTCTTCTGTGTGGCGACATGCGTGAATGGGCGTTCCTTCGTGGAAGGTTGTGCTTTAGGCCTGGCAAGCCAGCACGTAAACTCTACTGCCAATCATTAGCGGACTGGAGTTCCGCTGTGGTGACCCCTAACCAGGAAAAGCTGAAAGACACAAACAAACAAACTGACATCGGTAAGGAGCAAGAAAAAGTTTCCCCAATGGGGTACTTAGCTTTAATTGAAGACTTCGGTTCTGAAACTCGAATGCGAAAATTACAGGAGTCGGCCGACTGGCACTTGCGAATCGCTTCTGCTTCAGGCACTGAGCAGCAAGAAAGACAGAATAAAATGGCGTCGGCTGCATGTTTTATACCCCTGACGACCTGACGTCATGGAAGAGGAGACAGCAACCGATGCATGACCTAAGACTTTGATATTCAGGCCGACTGAGGGCAACCTGCCAGCAGATTACCCAAATGTAATGACTGCAACAGTGAAACAAGAACATCATCAATCCTTCTACATGCAGCAACTTATTAAGTAAAGGCATGGCATCCAAATCTAAGGAGATCATAGTTCCACTATACTTGGCCCTCATTAGACCAATAATGGAGTACAATGCACCCTTCGGCATGTACCTGACCAGGCATTTGCAACAGCTGGATCAGCCATAGATATTCCTCACTAACAGAATACAGGGTTTAAATAATATGGCTTATGCAGACTACCTTAAATTCCTGCCCTTGTACTCGGTCTCCTACAGACTGCTGAGGGGCAATCAATGCTTAACATACAAGGTATTCTCTGATCCAGCCCTGATGGATCTGTTACACATTCACAAAACAGACAGCACTAGAATTACTCAAAGGATGTAAACTTCATGTGGAACATAAACAAAACATGTTTAAGAGACAGGTATGCATTTTAGAGATTACCCCTTCTCTGGAACAAACTCCCTATTCATGTAAAACAGAGCTCACCCCTAAGCCCATTCAAACATAATTTTGACCAAAGGATGGAAAATTGCCTCTGTCCAAAACAGCCACAGGTGACAAGCCATGGGTGAATTTGCAGTTTGTTGATGCCCTAAGGAGCAGGTATGTACTAAAACCAAAGCTGTTATAGTCTGTGGCCATTTAGAATTAGGGCATGAATGGCTAGGCTTAAAAAGGCTCTAAGACTGTTAGCCTAGTAACATCCTATGATCCTATGAAAGGTGATGCTGCTTCATTAAAATATCAGCCCTCAATCTACAATTAATGCTGATATGAAGCTGAGCAAAGGCATGGGAGATAGGTGTATGAATATTTAACAGTACTATGAAACCAGGAGTCTCAAAGTCAAATGACTAGGACTGCTGAACGGGAACTAGCAAACTCCTCTTAGGACCAGTCTTAAAAATAAAAAAGAAGGATGGTCAACACAGCTAAAAACAACAGTAAATTAACTTCCTTAACCAAGAGTTGTTTGTTTGAGGGCTGTTTGAGGCCTGAGGGCCACAAGTTTGAAATCCATTCATTAACCAAATCAACATTTTTTTAATTATACACATTTTTGGACATGTACACGTGTGTGTCTAATTACAATCTTTCTACATATGGTAGACAACTTGTTGGTCATCTCAGGATTTGTATTTTTTCACTAAACTTTAAGTAATACAGTAAAATAAGCTGCAGAGACAGCATTGTAAAATGTACTATTGAACAACTTAAAAACGCACCAGTGACCTGGGCAGTTCATGGGCTTCAGAGCAAACATTTCTTTTTCAGCTTCAAAGGAGAACATGTTTTCACTGTAGTGTAGCCAATGCCCAGAGGTCTCCCACAGCCTGGTGTTATAGATGTTGGGTGAAGCCACCTCAGTGAAGCCTCTTTTGTGGTATTCTTCCTGCAAAGGTAATTAGAAACATCAGTTTCAATTGGTATCATCTACTCACCCACATTTGACAAAGATCACCTTATTCTTGTTTCTTTCATTCATTCTTTGCCTACTTCAACCCCCTTCTCCTTAACTACTCCTTTACTTTCCCTCTCTAACTGTTAAAGCTTTGTTTGGGAAGAAAAAAAATGTGTGTGCTTCTTAATTTGCCTTTCAATATTAAAGATGTGGTTAGATGTTTCTTCACAATGCCATATGCTTCTCTGTAACTTGATACTTCCACACACTGTATAACTTACTTATGTGCAAACTGTGCTTCGTTTATTGCATAACTTGAATAAATTATTATGCAGATTTGCTATTTTTATGAATACAGTTTGTTTTGTAATTTTTTGTTTTGGGTTGTGGCTGAAATGTGTCCCATTGGATCATTCCTGTACCCAGTAAACAAACAGACAAACATCTTCATTTGTACCCAATCCCTTACTTAAAATTACACAAGATGGTGTCACAATAAATGCCAAGGTGATGTGCTCATGCACTACTGAAGCCTTTAGTTAAAAAACAGTACATTCTGCTTTCCTTGGAGAAGTTTCTATGGCACATAAAAAAGGTCTTCTCTGTCTGCAACTAAACTTCCATCCTGAGAAAATATTTCACTTGGGTTCAAATCTCTCCAAAGCCAATTTCTTGCTTAATAAATGAGAACTTTTTGCATTTATCTTCTATTATGCTCACATGTAATGTGCAAAAACAGGATTCCAAACAAATGCTACATCTCAAACAGGTCACATTAAATAACAAAAATAGAAAATACCATTAAATGTGTTAACTGAACTAAGCAATATGTGCAGACATGTACAACTGATACAGAAGCAACTGTGTTCAAGGGTTACCAAGGTGTTCCCTGGGAAAAATAAAGTTAAGAAGCAAATAAAAAATATGGGCAAGCCATATACTTTAACCTTAGAGCACTATAAAATGGCGGACTTGAAAAAGAGCAAAGCTCTGTAATATAAAACACAGCAAGCATATTTCATAGTTGGTCCAAAAGAAGCTACTCACATAGTTCAATGAAATCAGTCAGCATAAAATGATTTTTAAATTCTAGACATTATCAGGTCATCAGCCTCACAACAGCAACAACAAAAAGGTGTGAGAGTTCTGGAAAGAGATCAGGCAAATTGCTCAGTTAGCCAGTAACCAGACTGTATGATATATTGCAGGCCAGAAAAAAAAATCTGCGTGTTGGTGAAGTTCTTCAAAGGCTCATCATACAATGAAAATAGCTATATTCCAAATAAATAACTGGTGCCAAAATCACGGACTTAAACTAAATATTAAAACTGCATTATTGTATCATTTGGGAAGTCATTTATCCCAGGAAGCTAACACATTAACAATACACCCCTACGAGTTGACCTGTTTGTTCCAGATTTGGGAACATATGTGGACAGTGACTTAACTTTTGACCAACATGTGTCCATTGTTGTAAGTCCTTCTATACTGCACAGCTTATAAACAAAGGGATTGTGTCTCGATTTAGGCATGTCATTTTTCTCCTTTACTCAGCCTTCATTAGGCCAGTCGTTGAATATAATGCCCCTTTGGCATGGTTCTGTCCAGACACATGCAACTGGAATGGCCACATAAATACCTTACTAAAAGGATACAAGGCCTAAACAACATGTCCTAGATGGACCAACTCAAAGCCCTGTCACTACACTCAGTATTCTACAGACTGCTAAGAGGTGATCTGTTTCTGCCATACAAGGCATCCTCTGCCCAATACTGATGGATTTACTGCTTATTGGCAAATCAAATGGCATCAGAAATACTCAGTCTAGGAATGTAAACCTCTTTTACAACATCAAGAGAATGCTTTGGAGGGACAAGTGTATCTTGCAGAGGATACTGCTGATCTGGAATAGACTCCCCATCCACATAAAACAAAATTCATCCCTGTCCATATTCAAGTGCAACTTGAATCTATGGAAAGGTAAAAAAAATTACCCTAGGACTGCCCCCTGTACTACTAATGGGCAGAGACAGCTCCTAATTGCTTTATCCCATGCATGAGTCCTCTCAAATTATCTATGGTATGATGCCAGTTATTTTCATTGGGGGTAATATAGAAGTATTGACCATGGGATGGGTAAGGCCAATCTCAAACCAAATGGGATAAGTTCATTTGAGCAACAAAAAGGGAAACTGGCTAGGCTTAAAATGGCCCACAAGGGCAGGTAGCCCAGTACTTACCTATGAACCTATATGAGCATAGTGCATCCTTCTGTGTTGTACTTCACCTTGAGGACTAACTACTTAAGTACTCAACAGCTACAATATGAAACAAAGCAGCATACTAGCTATTCTTAAGACGAGTCCTGATAACTGGATGGGCACTTGTAAATTCACCCCTGGGATATATAGTAGGACTTTCTTGATTTTGAGAGTTAATGCTTCATAAATATACTGGTCTTAAGCTGGCCAGCCTTCTCAATGGCCAACTAGGCTGCATGTTTAGTATATAACAATGAAGATTACACAGAATGTGAGACTGTAGCCTTCTGTGACAAACAGGGTGACAAAGGTGACAATAGGAAGAGAGTCAATAAACATGACTGGGCTTGTCTTCATGAGATTAAATGCCTCAAGTGACTAGGCATGAGGCAAAGAAAGCATTCTAAACAGGACACAAATTGTGAAGTGTATGATTGTTACTGTACTACATGAAGTGTGCTGATTATGTTCTCATAATGGGCAGAAGATAATCTTGTTATGCACCTTTCTGATGTCAAAGAGATGCATAATATTTATTATGCATACTTGCAAACAATTTTAAATACTGTAAGACACTTCTTGCTGCCAAACAACAACAAAATGAAAAAAAAATGCAGACTGAAGTAGTTAACAGCTTTTAAGACTGCCCATCAGTGGTAGGGTTAAATACTGGCTGCTGTCTGTGTGGCCTAAGTGTTACACGACTTAAAAAGTTGCAAAACACTTTATACTCCTACATTTTTTTAAACATTGTAACCAATAGTACATCAGAGCAAATGAAGCTAAATTTACAACAGAGAATTCACCATTCAGGTATTGCAAATAAACTAACAAAACTGGGCATAAATCCCTATGTCACCAGATGGATAGCCAACTGGCTCACAGACAGGACACATGGTTAAAGTGAGTGAATCCAGATCAAGCAAGAGGCTAGTTACTACTGGGCTCAGTACTGGGACAACTCCTGTCTGGAATATATTTCTCTGAAGTCAAGACAAATGTGGAAGGCCTCTGGATGACAATGTTGGCCGATAACTGCAAGCTGGGGACAATCATTGATTCCCCCAATGATGTCGACATATTTCAGGAGGGTCTGGATCAGACAAATGATTGGTGCCAGAACTATGGCCTAAAACTAAATGCAAAAAAATACATTATTATATCCTTTGGGAAGTCAAATACCCCTGCAAATTACAACATCAATAGCATGCCCCTTAGCATTGACTCAGAGTTGAAAGATCTAGGTACGCAGATATACAGTAACCTGAACTTTGACTGTCATGTGTCCACAGTGGTGAGGAAATCATTTTACGTGGCACAACTTGTAAGTAAAGGCATGGCATTCAGATTCAAGGAAAATATAGTCCTGCTGCACTCAGCCCTCATTATACCACTAATCAAATACAGTGCACCATTTGGCGTGTACTTGACTACGCACTTAGAGCAGCTGGAGTGACCTCAGAGGTTCCATCCAAGAAATACAGGATGTAAACAAAGTACAGTTGTGTACACTTACCATAAATGTAGATGTTCGAGTGTATTCACTGTTGCAGTCATTACATTTGGGGTAATCCGCTGGCAGGTTGCCCTCAGTCGGCCTGAATTCCAAAGTCTTGGGTCCTGCATCGGTTGCTGTCTTCTCTTCCATGACGTCAGGTCGTCAGGGGTATAAAACATGTAGCCAACACCATTTTCTCTAGTTTTTCTTGCCCCCAAAAAGGTAGCAAAATTATATATATATATATATATATATATACATGCAACCATATAAACTTTACCTTCATCTACAAGCAAATACACCACATAGGTTGTAGAAGACAGAGAAGGAAAGATAAACTTCAGAATGACGGGGGTGGCGGGAAGGTAACCTGGACTGCAAGAGTGAATACACTCAAACATCTACATTTATGGTAAGTGTACACAACTGTACTATCTTCTTCGTGTTTCACTGTTGCAGGCATTACATTTCGGTAGAATCCCAAAGCTATGGTTGGGAGGCTGGAGCTAAACAGCATTAGGTGCAGCTATAAGGCCTTGCAGAACTGCAGTGGCAAAGCCTGCCCTGGACTTAGAGAGGCAAATGATAATGCTTTGTAAAGGTGTGAACAGAACTCCAAGTAGCAGCCTCTAAAATATCTTTGGTTGGTACTCGTCTGAGAAAGGCTGCTGAAGTAGCTGCAGCTCTGGTGGAATGAGACCTAATGCCCTTGGGCACAGGTTTACCATGGTGTAAGTAGCAGAAACGGATGCAGTGGCTTATCCGCTTTGAAATTGTCTGCTTTGAAATACCCTTTCCTTCTGATCCTGCAGCATAACAGTAGTAATTGCTCAGTTTTTCTTAGAGCTTTAGTCCTGCTCAAGTAGAATCTTAGCTGTCTGTGTACGTCCAAGAAATGCAGAATTCTCTCCCCCTTGTTCTGTGGATTTGGATAAAAGGTTGGCAGATGAATTGTTTGGTTAAGAGCCACACTAGAAACCACCTTAGGTATAAATGTAGGATTTGTCCTCAGAGACACCCTGTCTGGGTAGAATATGATAAAAGGCTCTACAGCCATGAGGGCCTGTAGCTCTGAAACTCTTCTTGCTGAAGTAATTGCTAGTAGCAGAGCTGTTTTCCATGATAAGAACTTTATATCAGTGGTAGCAGCTGGTTCAAATGGAGGTAGGGTGAGCTTTTCCAACACATAATTGAGGTCCCATGCAGGTAATGGTGATCTTCTAGGAGGCCTTAAAATTTTGGCTCCTCTAAGATACTGCTTTAGTAAAGGATGAGAAAAGATTGGTGGCTCTGTATTGTAATGAGCCGAAATGGCAGAGGCATGGATTTTAATTGATGAGAAAGATAGGCCTTTGTCAAGCATCTCAGTTAAGTATTGTAATATCTGAGGAATATTTGGTTCTGCTGTATCAGTTCCTTGTGCTTGATTCCAAGCACAGAATCTCTTCCATTTGTCAGCATAAGATTTTCTAGTACTAGGCCTTCTGGCTTCCAAAATGACATCCATCACAGCTTTACTGAGAGGTGTTGTTTGTATGATTAGCCATGCTGCCAGGTTCAGAGTCTGTAATTGATTGTGCAGGACCTGATTGTTTTGCTGGGACAGTAGTTGTGGTCTTTGAGGCAAGGTCCAAGCTGGGTATTGAGACAAGTTTCTGATTGGGTACCAGTATTGGCGGGGCCAGTCGGGGGCAATTAATATTATCTTTGGCTTCTCTTGTCTGACTTTTAGGAGGACCTTGGGTAGAAGAGGCAGAGGAGGAAAGACATAAACTGATAGGTTTTTCCAACTGAAGGATAGGGCGTCCACTTTCCATGCTTGTCTGTGATAAGTCCTTGTGCAGAATCTTTTCAATTGATAATTTTGAGGAGAGGCAAATAGATCTATGTCTGGGCTCCCCCATTTCTCTGTTATCACGCTGAAGACTTGTGGATTTAGTTTCCACTCGTGAGGATCCATAAGTTTTCTGCTTAAATCATCTGCTAGAGTGTTTTGTTTTCCTGGCAGGAATTGCCTGAAGATGTATTTGGTAGGTCAAAGCTGTGTCCCACAGTGCCATGGCTAAACTGCAAAGGGGGTATGAGTGTGTGCCCCCTTGCTTGTTTATATACCACATGACTGTGGTGTTGTCCGTCCTTATTAGTAGTTGTCCTGGATGAAGTAAGTCCTTGAAGGCTGTTAGGACATTTTGAACAGCTAGCATCTCTTTCTGGTTGATATGTAGATGCATTTGTTTTGGTGCCCATATGCCCTGAATGCATCTTCCTGCCATGTGGGCCCCCCTCCCCCAGACATAATCTGATGCATCTGTTGTTAAGGTTTGGCTGGCAGGGGGTAGAGTGAAGGGCCGTCCCATGTTTTGGTGACAGGCCTTTGCCCACCATAGAAACTCCTGTTGCAGGCAGGGAATGAGAGGAATCATTGTTTCCAGACTGTGTGAATGCTGACTCCATAAACTTTTTAGGTACCATTGAAGTTCCCTCATATGCAGTCTTGCATATGGAATTAGTAGGATACAGGGTGCCATGAAGCCCACAGCCTGCAGAATTTGTCTTGCAGAAGACTGGGTTTTTGTTGCCATCAGTTTGAAGTAAGCAGTCAGTTGCCTTTGTTTGTCTGGCATGAGGTAAGCCATCTGGGCAGTTGTATTCAAGCTTGCACCCAGGAATGTTTTCTTTTGAGAGGGTACCATTTGTGATTTATTTTTGTTTATTGTGTACCCTAGGCATGTTAGAAGCCTTTTCACAAACACCAGGTGTCGAAGAAGAGTGTCCTTGTTCTCTGCTTGAATGAGACAGTTGTCCAAGTAAGGATATATTTGTATACTTATTTGTCTGCAAAATGCAATTACTGGTGCAGGCACTTTGTAAAGACCCTGGGCGCAGTAGATAAGCCAAAGGGCAGTGCAGAGAATTGGTAATGCATTAAGCCAGCCTTGAATCTGAGGTATCTTCTGCACGACTGTCTTATTGGGACATGCAGGTATGCCTCTTTTAGGTCTAAAGTCACCAGCCAAGCATTCTTGCCCAGCATGGGCAGAAGCTGCTGCAACATCAGCATTTTGAATTTTGGAATGTCCAGGTATGTGTTCAAAATCGATAAATCCAGTACTGGCCACCAGGCCTTGTCCTTTCTGGGTACCAAGAACAGTCTTGAGTAAAAAACTTGTCCTTTTTCCTGTTCTGATACTGTCTGAATGGCCCCCATATCCATGAGGGACGTAACCTGTTTCTGTGCCTCTGCCCATTGATTTATTGGCAGATCTGGCCAACCAATTGCCATTGGCAGAGGGTGGAAATGGAATCTGTATCCCTGTAATACGATGTTTAGTACCCACTTGTCCTGGGTTATTAACGGCCAATTTTGAGCAAAAAGTGCTAATTTTCTCCCTATGGGTGCTGCCAAAAGATAAGTGCTTGGTGTAGGCAGAGAGAAGTCACTGGGATTGCTTTCCATAGGTATGCGCTTTACCTCCTCCAGATTTGGAGGTGGATGCGCCCCATTGCTTTGACCTGTTTGAGTTTTGCGCCTGGTATCTGGAACCCTTAGGGTGTTTGGATTTGTCCCTTTGAGCTCTGTCTGACACAGGAAAGGACCAATCGTTTGTAGGCCAGTGTCTACTAAATCTTGGTGGCTGCACTTGTAAGAAGTCTTTAACAATTTGCATAGACTTAGCTTTGTCTTCCATTTTTTTTAAAACCTCTTCTGCCTTAATACCAAATCGAGAATCATGCTGTAAAGGTGCATCTAGAAATTTAGCTTTAACGTGATCAGACAAATTTTGTTCCTTTAACCAGGCATGCCTCCTAATCACAGATCCAGTAACTGCGGCCCTGCAGGAGGCCTCTAAAAAATCAAAACCACATTGCAAAGTATGCTTTCCAACTTGTTCAGCTGCATGCAATAATTACTGCAATTCTTTATTTTCTGCACATTCTGAAATCAACATGATTTTCTGTTTCAGCAATCCCATAACATGTTGTTAGTACTTAAGCATATGAAATTGATAGTTTAAGGTCCTGATTGCCAAGGTTGCAAATGTATAAACCTTTTTTCCCCATCTGTCCAGTGCCCTTGAATCTCTGTCAGAGGGGTAGGATTTTTTGCTGTTGAGGCCTTAACTCCCTTTGGACCCTGTGAAATAGTTTCAGGATCAGCAGCAGGGTTTCTAAATAAAAATTTATGTGAGTCAGGGACCTTGTAATACTTGTCAGGCTTACTGGGAGCCAGTGGTAAGGAGTCAGGGGTCAAGCTTGACTCCGAAAACACATCATCCACAATGTCTAAAACAGGGGGAATGGCTAAAGCTTGTGCTGAGGGAGAAGAAGGAAATCCCTGAGCCTCTTTTTTGATTCTGAGAAGTCTTGACTCTCCCAGTGAAAATGCTCCCACAAAGTATGCAAGGTTTCTCCAAATGAATAACCCTCAGGAGGAGATGCAGATGGAATAGACTCCTCAGCATCAGAATCCTCATAGGGAGGTATAGATAATTCCTGATCAGAAGAGGAGTCAGAAGAAATAGAAACCTGATCTGAAGATTCATAATCAGTGTCTTGCCTAGGCCTCTTATCTGGAGGGGGATGGGTACCCCTGATCAAGGTAATAAGGTCTTCAGCCATTTTGATCATCTGTTTTTTAGGCATAGAGGCCTGTGCACGTGGCTCATGCGTCAGTTTTTTAGTTTTAGAAGTTGCTTTTGTCTTTGGTTTTGCAGCTGTCGTCGGTTTGATATACAAATGTTGAGGTCTGAAAACATCCTCAGAAGCCGGTGCCTGCTCAGCGGCTCCGGAGTCATCCGAGGGAGATGCATCCATCGGTCCAATACCTTGAGTATCTTGCGGCATGCTGGACTCCACATGGGTATCGGCAGAAGCCTGTGACTCGAAGGTAGTGGGTATCAGGGGCTGCGAAAGCACCTCACTGAGTACCGGCGAACTGGTGACTGGCTTAGGAGAAGCTTTGTCGTCGGTTTTGGATCTCGACTGCCTTTCTCTGTCCTTTTCTTTGCATTTTTATGTACTCTGGTAGTCGGATTGCTATCAGACGACATTTCTGGGTAGTTAAATCTGTTTCCAAAATACTTTGATGCAAAAATATACTGACGCTTAATAGTGCGTTGGTTAAATCTAGCACAAAACCGACAGCCAGGCACGTTGTGATCAGGGCCTAGGCAAGGAATACAGTATGAATGGAAATCCTTATGAGGTATTTGCTTCCCACAAGTAATACAATTATTAACTTTTTCTGACATCGGTAAAAAGCAAGAAAAAAGTTTCCCCAACGGGGTACTTAGCTTTAGTAAAGACTTTGGTTCTGAAACTCAAACTCGAATATTTCAGTAGTCGGCCGACCGGCATTTACGAAATGCTTCTGCTTCGGGCACCGCGCGGCAAGAAAGACAAAAGAAAATGGCGTTGGCTGCATGTTTTATACCCCTGATGACCTGACGTCATGGAAGAGAAGACAGCAACCGACGCAGGACTCAAGACTTTGGAATTCAGGCAGACTGAGGGCAACCTGCCAGCAGATTACCCCAAATGTAATGACTGCAACAGTGAAACACGAAGAACATCATAAACTATGCGGATAGACTAAAAGCCCTATCCCTTTACTCTTATCTCCTACTGACTATTAAGGGGTGACCTATGCCTGACCTACAAGGCACTCACAAATCCAGTCCTGATGGAACTGCTACACATCTGCAAGTCAAACAGGAAAAGAGTTAGCCGATCTAGGGATCTAAACTTAATCAGTGACTCAAACAAAATATGCTGGAGAGAAAGATATGTGCTTTGGAGATTGTTCCTTCTTTAGAACAAGCTTCCTATTCACATTAAGCAGAGCCTTTCTCTGGCCCTCTTCAAATGCAGTTCAGATCAATTGATGGGGAATCACAAATTCACACCTGGGGTAGTGCCTATGTCCCTTATGGACAGGGAAAATCTGTAAGACACTCAATGCACAGGCACAAATCCATGCCATCCTCTTGCTCCTAAGGGCCATATACTGGGTAAAATCAGGTTACATTGGTTAGGCTTGTAAGACACCTTAAGCTGCTAGCCTAGTAATCTCCTGTGAACCTATGAATTACAGTTGGGATTCTGTTGACAAACACTTATGCACTCTCAAGATGGATGTCAAGGTTCATCTCTCAAGCTTTCCTCTCCCCACTCTCTAGGTAAATTTCTTGACATCAGTAATCAGTAGCTCGGCTAACTCAGTCGGTAAAGCATGAGACTCAGTCTCAGGGTTGTGGGTTTGAGCCCCACATTGGGCATGTCCATTTTAGGTGGAAGCCACCCACACTGAGCAAAACTCAGAATTCCCTCTTATCCCATTCTTGGGACTTGAATAGGACTTACTGGAGGGTCAGATTTATCTCCCAGAGACTGCCATGTCTTTGGAACAGGCTACCAATTCATGTGAAACACAGCACCTCGATGACATTGTTCAAGAGGAACCTGGACAAATGGATGGGACAACATAAATTCTTACCGGGGATCGTGCCCATAACCCTCCTGGACATGGGCAGTGATCACTAAATGCAATCTTGGGGCATTGACTAGTACCTCTATGGTATTACATTGGGTTGAATTGGGTCGATAGCCTAGTAATCTCCTATGATCCAATGACTCAGATATGGAACAAGTTAGCTAAAATCAGGTTTTGGATCATAATCATCCGTATTATTATTATTATTATTCAATGATTTCATCATTAATAAAATAGAACTATCTGTAGATTTTGAACAATTTCTGTTGTGGAAAGTGCATTTGAAAATCCATGTGTTTTTTTTTATCAGCTAAACAGTGCTGGGAGTACATAAATGTCATGAGGACCAATTCCAAAACAGGTCTCTAAGATCAGTCTTCACCTGGGTCTGTACACCTTGGTGTAGTGCTCATTAGGGTCAACACATACCTAATCTAGTCTTCCTTCATTCAATTAGTTGCAAAAACAGCTATTTACCTAACATACTGGTTGGATCTAGGTGATAGTCTATAGTGGATAACTATTCAGATTTCAACTCTTGGCATCTCCTTCCTGTCTTATGTCCCGCTCAGAACAATTATCAATATCTCCCTTAAACGCATCACATTATGACATCACACACTGACAAGGAGGCTACACCTAATCCCTGCACTCGCAAACTGATCTTAATGTATTAAGTGCTCAAACTTTTAAGGCAAGCAAACAAGAACATAAAATAATGCACTTGCCTAGTTTACAGGAAAATCCATTCATTAATGGAAGATGGTGAAGCAGTTAAACAACTACTACTGCAAAGAGCCTTCTCAAAAATACAACAGATAAGTTTTTACCACATCAGATTAAATTGATAGGCCTTTGGTTGTGTTCATCCTTTCCACCAATTAGAAATTGCCAAAAATATGGAAGATCCAATATTTTGGTTCATACATGGCACCTGTTCTGACACGTCAGACAGAGAAGCATGCACAAGCACAGGTCTGCCACTCCACTTTTAACCACTAGCAAGCACTTTCCTTAAAATCAAGAAATAACAATGAACATGTGATACCTACAAAACTGAAAAAGTAATAAACAAGTACACATTTGGCCAGAGGCTATATACAGACGATACCAACATACAGAGGGATGTTGCAAGGGTATGGTTGAGAGGGACATGGGACATCGCGTAGTACTGTCTGCAGCTCTCTCCTCCACATTAAAAAAAAAAACAAACTATTTTTAAAATTCAGAAAGTTGACTTGACTTTCTGCTTAATTCCTTGAGAAAAGCGAGCAGTGTTTAAAAAAAAAAGAAGAATTAAGAAAATGGAAAAGAAAAATGGCTAAGATTGCTTGCTGAGCTGTTTTCAAAACAGCTTGGCTGCAAACTTACTCCACCAATCCGTGGAGCTCTTTCACACTTTTGTTGACTGAGGAAGCATCACTTAACAAGGATCTCTCTGGGTTGCAGAATGAAGCAGCAAAGAGTTTTGCCCACTGGCTCAGGCTGTCTCATGTGACAGAGACACCCTGAGACTTAAAGGTTTATAGGAGATTACTAGGCTACCAATCAGTCATTTCAAGCCTAGCCATTTCACCCCAATGTAGTGCCACAGACATGTTGGTTAATATCCAAGATTGCATTTAGTAATGACTGTCCATGTCCAGGAGGGTTGTGAGTGCTACTCCAGGTAAGAAATTGCGGTGCCCCATCTGCTTGTCCAGGTTTCTTTTGAACAGAGCCATAGAGGTGCTCTGTTTCACATGAATAAGTAGCCTATTCCAAAGACATGGCAGTCGCTGGGGGATAAGTCTGTCCCTCCAGCATGTCCTGTTTAAGTTGTAGGCCATACTTAAGTCCCTGGAATAGGTGGCCCTAGTCCCGTATGATTTACAGATATGCAACAAGTTCATCAGGTTTGGGTCTGAGATTGCTCTGTAAGCCAGGCATAAGTCTCCCCTAAGAAGTCTATATCATACAGAGTAAAGTGACAGGGACTTTAGTCGGTCTGTGTACGGTACGTGCTTGAGTCCCTTGATAATCTTTGTTAGAAACCTCTGAGGTCTCTCCAGTTGCTGCAGGTGCTATGTATTGGTCATACTGAACTGGATGTTATACTCAATTATGGGTCAGATTAGTGCTGAGTGTAGAGGGGTTACAGCCTTTTTTGCTGTTGAGGCAATGCCTTTACTAATCAAGTGTGCTACATACAAAGCCTTTCTTACTACATTAGACACATAGTGGTCAAAGTTAAGGTTGCGGTCAACTTATGTACCCAAGTCCTTTACCACTTTGTGGGTACTTAGGGTATTGTTGTTAATTTGATAGTGTGAATGGACATTGTTTGAGCCGATGGGAATGAAGATGCGTTTCTCTGCACATAGTTTGAGACCGTGACTAAGACACCAGTTGTTGGTCTGAGTAAGAAGCCTCCTGGAGTATACTGACATCATTTGGGGACTGAATAATTGCACCCAGTTTGCAGTAATCTGCAGACCTAGTCAGCCATAACTCCTTAGTTTTGACCTGAACTTTGAACTTTGGAGAAGTATATACAGAACAGTAGGGGGCCCAGCACTGACCCCTGTGGCACCCCACTGGTGACAGGTCTGATGGTTGATGTGGAGTCACCCACTCTGATAGTGTGTGCCTGGTTTGTGAGCCAGTTAGCAACTCATCTTACAACGAAGGGGTTTACATTCAGTTTGCTAAGTTTATTAGTAATGCCTGAGTGTGGGATTGTGTCGAAAGCCTTTGCCAAGTCGAGGTATGCTGTGTGCACAGATCTACCCTCGACAATGGCCCTGGACACATTTTCAAAGAAGTTCACCACACTTAACAGGTAGGATCTGTCCTTGACAAAGCCAAATTGGGCAGGATTCAGGGTCACCTATGTCTTTATTTATGAGGTACATAATGATACGTTTCATGGCCTTACAGATGAGGCTGGTCAGACTTACGGGTCTGTAATTCCCTGGGTCTGTTGCTAGGCCACCTTTGTGGAGGGGAATAACTGTTGCTGTTCTCCAGTCATGTTTTAGCCTGTTTAGAAGACAGCCTGGGATGCCATCTAGTCCCACAGGGGCTGTGTTTTTTGCCTTAGACAAGCCTTTGATGACCTGTTTTTCAGATATGTAGAGTGGGGGGAGGGGGTGGTTTAAAGTAACTGTATGAGTACGGATGAACGAGCACTGGAAAATTTTTTTATTTATTTACTTATTTTATTTTTTTCAGTATAGATTTTTTTTAACAGGCAGCATGCCTGCTACTGCCAGAGTGTAAGACAAGGTATTTTATTTACGCTCATGTGTGCATCTGCCTTCCTCCCTTATGCCCTATTTTTCGCTGGCATAAACTCCAGATCTCTGGCATCCTGACAAAGTTATTCACATAAGGAAAATGAGTTAATGGATAAGTGGCTTCCTGCTCAGGAGTGCAATGTTGAAACTATACCTCAGTTTCAATTTAATGTATTGATTCTGTTTGGATATGTGAAATAAGACAAAGGTTTTCAAGTCAGTGTCAGGCAGACTACAAATAAGTGAAAGAAGTCAAACATAGTGCTAATTATTGTGTCCTAGAAAGGGTAGAAATACTGTATAATTTGTTTTGAAGAAAGTGAAAAGAATATGAAGTATAAGAAACTATGAGGCCAATGTCTGACATAAAGAGACCTTTAACAGATTACTGGTGAAATAATTTTCTCAACTTATAAAACAATGAGTACATGTTTTGCACAAATAGACAAGCATGTGTATACAAAATCAAAACTGGTGTAGAAATTGGGGGAGGCTGAGGTACTGTAGGTGGGAAAGATGAGCCATCAATGGCAGCTACCCACAGCATAAAAAGTAAAGAATTATTGTAATTGCATATTCAGAGCCCAGGGCCCAGGCTATGGCTAGTCAGATAACCAATAACAGGATTATGTTTTGAAAACTCTCCACACTGTCCCTGTTTTTGCAGAATATTTTTGATTTTCTTTTGTCATATTTTGCAGAATATTTTTGATTTTCTTTTGTCATATTTTTGTCTGTTCGTAGTTTGTGTTCTTTCTGCCAAATCAATAAGGACTGCTGTCTCTGTATAATGCTGACAGACTTGATAGCCTCCAAAAAAAGCATGCTAACACAAAGCCCGTTATTACAGAAAGTTTCTTGGTATACAAAGTCAATAGCTGTTGCTGATTTTGATTCTTTTCCCACCATTTCTTTCCAGTGTTTTTCCTTAGTGATCAGATGTTTAGATGTATAAAGTGCGGGAGCTTTCAATCAGTTGCCCTGTGTTCTGACAGCAGTGAAGTGAGAAGATGATGCATTTCTATGTGGCAGTTCTGTATTCATTCATTTGACCACAATCAAACATATTAAGTGCACAGTCACAGACATACAAGTCACTGTAACTGATAGCCGTGTGTGTGTGTGTGTGTGTGTGTGTGTGTGTGTGTGTGTGTGTGTGTGTGTGTGTGTGATTAGCCAATTGTTATTTTCATTCAATTATATTCTGATACATGAGGTATAGTCAAACAATAAAGTTAGTTTAAATGCTGAGTATAGCAGATATCTGTGAATGAAAATGATTGACAATATTGTCATTTGTTCAAAAAAACTAGTTATTTTGGCTTTGTGGAAGTAGTGTGCATATTTTTTTTATGTTCCATCACAGTCAGACATCAGCTTTGTACTCCATAAGTGGCAGTCTGGGCAGGATGTGTGTGATAGCAACAGATCACTGGAAGAGTGTCTCATCAAGTACTGTTGAAATCTAACATTGCTTGGTTCTCCTGTTTATTTTACTTCTGTTTCCTTTATTGACCAGGTTAGTCCTACTAGGCTAGTAACCTCTCTTCAGGGAAGTCCCAAGGTGCTATTTATAGTACTGGAGGAAATCTTGCCAGGGCATCGGGGAACAACTTCTACTGTTTTCGACAGGTGGCTCAGGATCTTTTACTTTCACCTGAGCTACCACCAACTCAAGCAGATGAGGCCTCTGTTTAACGTCTCATCCGGGTTTTTGGCTGTTCATTCCATCGTTGTAGACTCTGCATGTAATCCTTGCTTCTGTGTGGATTTTATCCATGCACTTTGGCCTCTTTTCTCACACCCATTTGTTCTGTTACTTTTCACCCCAATCGAACACTGCAGGGGTACACAGAAGATAACTCTATTTCTGGAGGGGTAGGAAGGCAGGCACTATTCCCAGACAGGATTTAAGTATCCTTGCATTTACCTTTTAAGTTTACTAGAGAGCTACTATTTTCTTAACTTTGAGCATTAAGCTTAAGACAACTTATTTTTCCATGAAAGAAAAAATAAGACTGAATATATTTCCTTACTCATGATTTTTTTTGCTTAGGCCACCATCATTAAATTAAAAGTTTAAAAAAAAAACCCTAGGGTGCATCTCAAAGTATTTAGAACTTTATGACTACTGGATACCTAGTGTTCCCTAGATCCCCGGCTTAATGGAGTTACTTCCTACACACTAGAGTCTTGGCCAGTTCCAGGGTATTACAAGCAAGCGGGAGCTAAAAACTATAACAATGTATGAAAATGTAAGAAAGTAGTATTAATCTATATAGATGGTGTGGTGTCTGGATGAGGGGAAAACAGGGGAGAGCACTGAGGAAGTGTAGGGGGGACTAGTCAGTAACAGGGAATCCATGGAGTTCTTTGTCTAAGGCTCCATTTTAACTAAGGCTGGCCTTGTTGATTGTGGTAGATATTGAAGGTGCAGTCAGTAAAGTGACTGTAATAAGTAGGTATACAGTGACGCAGTCTGTGGATGAAAATTATTTGATCACAGGCAACGGTTGTTGATCTGCTATAATACAGCCCCACCCATTCAGTTGCTTCCTGCAGCCCCCCTTTGGTTTGAAGTTACCAGCAGTCACTGTACCTGATCCATTAAAAAGCATACTCTCATATATCACGTACTTGTTGCATCCAATTCAGAGGCCCCTTTCCTGATGTGTTTATGTTGAATTAAATCCCAATCAGTGACCACCAAGGTGGAAGTCTGAGGATCGCACAAAAGTCAGGATCAGAAGTCCGAGTTCTGGAGTACAGTATTACGAAAAGAGAAATGAATTTAAGGACTGCAGTTGAGCCAATAATGCATGTAAAGATAAACACTAAAGACTAAGTTTCTGTGGTACAGAAGTCAGCGAGGAAGACATTTTTGATGTACCCGCTAGAGGTGAACACTACTGTAAAGCTTTCACTGTAGGACTGATCAGCAGGTGGTTTCATTCCTGATGGCAAAAGACTGATAATCTACTTTGAGAAGTTTCTGCTTAACAACTGTGAGCCATTTCATCCTTGGATCAAAGGGGATGAATAGGTTTTCTACCTTCTTGAAGCTAAGCAGCAGTTCCAAATAACACCTGAGCTTATTGTAGATATATAGTATGTGAAGTGCTCACTCTTCCCTGGTTTTCACTCACGCAAAAAACAGATGAATGGGCAACTCATAAACCTCCTTTGAAAGGAAGCATGGCCTCATCTTAAGAGGGACTTGATCCTTATGAAACCTCAAATTTAATCCCTACATATTAGGGCTTCTAGTTAGATTGTCTTATATGTAGATGTGATAGCCACTAGGAAGAGTGTCTTCTATGAGATGGACTTCTATGTCACTGACCTAGCAGGCTCAATTTGTGGCTGGATAAGCCTGTCAATCAAAGAGTTCAAGTGACATGCAGAGAACTGCTTGGCCAGCTAATACTGGGCCATGGTCTTCCTCTCCAGAAGGTCTTGTTGCATAGAAACAGTTGATACCTGCACCCTGACAGTGGAGTGACTGAGGTCCAAATTACACAGTTGTACAAGATAAGGCAAGATCACATACAAGCTAACTGGTGAGAGACAGAGTATGGTTTCAAGCCTGCTGACAGGAAAGCTTTTAAGTAGCCTCAGTAAAGTACTACTTTATATGGAACTTACCTTAATAGATGCTAGAGTAGGATCATTGTTGTAATTATCACCATATAGAAGTCTGGAACAAGAGGAGATGGAAAGTTCTCTCAGACTTTTACAGTTTTGCACTCCTAAGACTGGGCTAATTGTACATTTCCAGGAGGTAAAGCACATTCTCAGTAATAAAAGTAGCATCACCTTGTGCCATCTTAGGTTCTTTCTTACCCAGAGATAGGCACGCAATTTTGCTAGGGTTTCCTCTAGGCAGATACCCAGGACTGCAGGAAGATCCCCTCCTACATCCTGCCCCCTGCAGCAAGCAGTAAAATCTCTCAGATACAGTCTCTGTGCAGGGAAAATACAGAGTTTATCTAACCATAGCAGGTGTGAGGGGGACATGAGAGGGCACCCACAAGAACCTTTGGGTGCCTATAGTGAGGTAGTGAGGGGATGGAGGAAGAGAAACCTTACTGCAAAAGTGATCAAACATCTTCCTTTACTGCAAGTTTCTTTCACAGCTGTACTGTGTTCTTTACCTGGATCACTGCTGCACAAGATTATCATACAAATGATTCTCACAGCTTATTTATTAAGTGGGAGTTTGGACAATGGCCAAGGGTGGACTGCAGAAGACCATGCAAAATAGCAGTGGTGAATCCTGCCCTAGCCAAAACATCAATCTGTACTGTTTATAGAAGGTGTGTGCAGGGGATCACATGACTGCCTGCCTCCCACATGTTCTGGGTATTTACCCCCTGATAAAAGCAGTAGTAGTTGCAGTGGCCCAGGTAGGGCATGGCCTGAAGCAACCCTACAGGATGCTGTTATGGGCAGCATAAGAAAATGTAATACCATATGCAAACTATTTGGAAATAATTTGTTTTGAAATTGGATTCTCCTCTTTTAGTGGTAAAGGAAGCAAACATTTTTTACTTTATTTTTTGTTGAACAAGTGAGTCCTAGAAGGCCAACACTCCTTTGTCAGTAGTAGACCAGAAGTGGCATTCATACTGACTAGGGGAAGTTTAACCCAGGCACTAGGGACTTCTCCCACACTATTCCGACCTGCTAGGGGTGCAATTTGTACATTCCCACAAAAACAGGGTGTGGAAGCCTACTGAGGAGCTGAAAGGTTTGGAAAATGGAAGTGCAGCTAGTGTTGATAATGTGACTGAAGAAACCTTGCAGCTGGCAACTAGTTCATCATAGGATGGATGTGCACTTAGAATTTTGAGCACTGGAAGTCTGTACAACAGTACCTTGGAAAAAACGGGTTTATATTAGAAGACCAAAGACGCATTCTTTCGAAAGCATCTTGGTCGAACTGAAAAGGCTGAAAATGCAAAATATCGAAGTGACTGTTAAGCGAATTCTTTCCCTGGGAAAGAATTCACTTGGCCACTTTGGTACTTTGCCATTTTCGGCACTGTAGTGTGGTCTCGGAGTTCGTATATTTAAGTAGGGTGTGTGTGTGTGGGGGGGGGGGTGGGCAGCCCCCCCACCCAGTTAATGTACTGTTTGAAATTCAATTTTATTTATTTATTTTTGTTGGAACAGCAATTTTTTTCCCTTGGAAAAAAATCTCTGTTCTGACACTTCGATATTGTAAGGTTTTGCTTACATAAGGTCGGTCAATCACTGTTTGCTTTAAGCGTTCTGTGATTTAATACAGACCTGGAAAAATGATACAGGGAGATGCAGCAACAGGGACTGAAATTTTGTCATGGTCCCAGGCTATGGAGGGGTGTGCAGGGGAGAAATTACATGACTTTGACAAGAGTACTGAGGAAGAGAAAATGGGAGAGAGCAAACATTTGCAGATCCAGAGTGATCTCAATGCACAGGGGATGGTACTCTGTGAAGGCTCTATCATAATGTCATGGCAATAAAGCCAAACAAGAGATTAAGACCTACTGCTTGGATTTTCACAAACAGCAAATTATGAACAGGTATTACATCTGAGACCAAACTCTTCACCAAATAGGATTTTTGTCAGTGCATATTCGAATGATAGAGACAAGTTGGCATAATGGTTAAGGTCCTCGCATCCCATGCACAAAGTTCGATCCTGACCTCCAACCAATGCCTGTTTGGAATTTTCATGTTCTCCCTGTGTCTCTGTGGGGTTCCTCCCATGTCCGAAAAACACGGTGAGTGTTTCCATCTCAGACTCATCAATGAATGGAACTGTGGGCAGCAGCACAGAGTCTATATGGTGCCCTATAGGGGGAAGAGTTTTACAGACCAACCGCTTTGGGCATCTACTGTGGTGCACAGTATCCTCAAGATAGAACACAATCACAGACTGCGCGCTGTGGCAGGGATAGCCACTCGACGGTGTAAAAATATGGCAATAGGTGATTTGGTCATGTTGACTAATGTCGCAAAAATGGGCATGGGTAATTACTGGTGATATGTGGGCTGAGGTACCGGCCTACTCTGACCTATCGGAGGCACTGTAGCAACCTCTGGAAAGTGACTCAGTAAGTGGCACAAAGAAACTATATCAGGTTGCAAAGCAAAGACAGAAAGATAAAGAAGATAGTCAGACACCCTTCACAAGGGATGCCAGCAACAACCTGCTCACCAGTCCACAGGATATCAAAGGCAGATGGAAGGAGTATTTCCAAGCAACTTCTGAATAAAGAAAACCCCCACAGAAGTTGTACTGCCACAGAAACAGCCTACAATGAGAGAAGAACCCACCCTAGAAGAAGTAAGAACAGCACTAAGGAAAATTAAGTCAGGGAAAACAGGCTTAGATAAGGTTACTGCAGATATGATAAAGATGCTGGGTGAGTCAGGGGAGAAATAGCTCCTGAGGGTACTCATAGCAGTGTGGACAGAAAGGCATATTCCAGATGACTGGTGAATAAGCATACTCATGCCAGTGTACAAGAACAAAAGGGACATCCACAACTATGGGCACTACAGAGGCATGAAACTCCTATCACACTGCATGAAAGTTTTGAGAGGGTGATTGATAAACGGATACGCAGAGTAGTAGAACATAAGGTGGGAGATGAGCAGTTCAGATTCAGATCAGGATGTAGCACAACTGACCCAATGTTTACAGTGAGACAGATACTCGAGAAGCTAGAGGTGCGGAGACAGTCCAACTGGGCATTCCTAGAATTGGAGAAAGCATATGATAAGGTCCCAAGAAAGCTGATCTGGGCAGTACTGCTGTGGTTTGAAGTCCCAGAAACATTGGTAGAATTAGTGCAGGCTATGTATAAGGACCCGATGACTCGAGTACGAACAGTGTTCAGCCTCACATAGGGGTACGCAGTGGGAATGGGTGTACACCAGGGTTCAGCTCTGAGCCCACTGCTGTTCATACTGGTGATGGACTACATTAGCAAACAAGTCAGAGGGGACAGATCAACAAAGTTGCTGTACACAGACGATGTGGCATTACAGGCAGACTCTGAGCAAGAACTTCAGCAAAGTATAGGAGAAAGGAATGCAAAACTCAAGGCACATGGGATGAAATTAAGATAAGACGGTGGTAATGGCAGCAAATTGGGGAAATCAGAAGAAGCTGAGAATAGAGATAGAAGGGAAGATAGTGGAACAGGTAAATAGCTTCGCGTACCTGGGAGGGGTGGTTGAGGAGAAGGGAAGTCTGAATAAAGAGGTCAAAGCTAGAATCAGAGGGGCTGCAGCCAACTGGCATAGAGTATCAGGTGTAGTCTATGACAGAAGAATGCCAAAGAAGCTAAAAAGTAAGGTGTACAAGTCTGTGGTGCGACCAGTACTGCTGCATGGTACAGAAACCTGGGCAGTAAAGGCAGAGCAGATGAAGAAGCTAGAGATGATGGAAATGAAATGCCTGAGATGGGCGGTAGGATGCTCACTGTGGGACAGATGAAGAAACTAAGACATAAGAGCAGAAGCCAAAGTAGCTCTAATTGCAGAAAAGATCAAAGAGAACAGATTACAGTGATTTGGACACATGCAGAAAAAAGGAAGACAATCTGGTGAGGAAGATATGGGGCAGACAAGAAGAAGGTAAGAGGAAGTGAGGACATCCAGCAAAGAGGTGGATGGATTGTGTGAAAGAAGATCTGCGACAGTCAGGCATGAGTGCTGAAGAAAGCATGAGTGTGGCACTGAATTGAGAAAGAGTTGGCAACGGTTAACACGATACCCCGACCCCATGTAGAAAAAAAAAATGAGAAAAAGCGGGCTGATGATGATTCAAATGATTGTCCATTCGGAAAGAGCAATTTTATTTTATGACTTTGGAGACTTTTGCTTCCCTAAACAAGTTTGTAACATTAGCTGACCAGAAAAGTATATGCATCCCTGGAACACTTATGTTTGTCTGCACAGCTGTGTAGAAACAAGAAAACAAAATCAATGCAATTTCAGAATGATGTAACTGAAAACAAAGATATATCTGAATTTCCTTCTCTGTGTACAATTTTTTGTTAGAAAATTGTATGATGAGCAGCTTATCTGGACTGGGGTATGGGGAAATGTAGGCTAACCTGCATGATAAAAAAAAAAGTTGTTCATCTCGCCTTCATTCTTGTACACGGATTCGGATCCGATCCATCGGCTCCGAGTTGGCCACTTTTACAAACTGAAGATCTCAGAGTAGCTCGAGGCCAGGTCCCTATCCCATGATGCTCTCTGTCCTACCTCAGATCTAGTTTGCTGATCCCAGCATGTAACAGATATAGCACACAACATGTACAACCGGAGTAAGAAGTCACAGAACAAGACCCACCAGACTACAAGTCTTATTCGTTCTTCAAGAACCTGGAGGGGGAAGGCAGGAGGGAATGTAAGAATGAAGGCGAGATGAACAACTCGCATGGAACATTATGGTAAGGGCATAACTTCTTTATGTGAAGTTGTTCAATCTCGCCATTCATTCTTACACATGGGTAGCGACCCAAGCACCCAAATCCTGAGTGGCTCACTATATTCTTGAGGACAATGGAACCAAAGGAAGCCCTGTCCACTTTGTAATGAGTGATAAAGGTATGCGGCTTAGACCAAGTGGCAGTTGCACATATAGTATCCAAAGGCAATCGAACCGCATAAGCAGAAGAAGTGGAAACAGCCCTAGTGGAATGCGCTTTCATGCCATACTCTAATGGTTGGTTCGTTGAGGAGTATGTAAATTTAATGCAGTAAGTTAACCATTTGGAAAGGGTAACTTTAGACACTGGTAGCCCTTTCTTAGTGTCAGCATGAGAGACAAAGAGTTGTTCAGATTTTTCTAAATACCTTTGTCCTGTCCAAATAGAATCTCAATTGTCTGTGAACATCAAGTTTATGCAACATGCACTCCAACTTATTAGAATGGTTACTGAAAAAAGTTGGAAGTTTGATAGTTTGATTCAGGTTAGTCTCGGAACACACCATTGGAAGGAATGAAGGTTTAGTACTCAGTGATGCCCTGTCAGGGTGAAACTCCAAATATGGGGGTTTGATACATAGGGCTTGAAGCTCAGACACTCTATGTGCTGAGGTAATGGCCACCAAGAAAATAGTTTTCCAAGAAAGAAACTTTAAATGGCAGGATGATGCAGGCTCAAAGGGAGGAAGAATAATCCATGACAGCACAAAATTTAGATTCCAGGGAGTAAAAGGTTGTCTAACACATGGCCTAAGATGAATGGTACCCTTTAAGAAGGCCCTACATAATCTGTGAGACATCAAATTAGAACCTTCAGCTCAGAGGTGAAAATTCGAAATTGCAGCCAATTGAACTCTTATAGTGGCAGCTGCAGCACCTTCATGAAAAAGCTTAGATAGGAATTCAAAATACTAGCAATCGGGGCAACGTAAGGATCAATGTTATTCTGGGAGGCCCAAAAAGCAAATCGCTTCCATTTACTGGCATACAACTTTCTAGTGGAAGCTTTATGCAAAGATAACAAGAATATGCTGTACCTCTGAAGAAAAATCATGTGACCTGGCTAGGTTGGGAATTGGAGCAGCCAAGCTTTCAGTCAGAGGGAACGAAGGGAGGGATGGAGGGTATCTGATGAATGTGTCAGCAGGTCTGGAACTGGGTCCAGAATCCAAGGTTCGCCAGTTGACAGAGTCGAAGGAAGGGAAAACAAATCTGTTGAGGCCAAAAACGGACTATTAAGATTACAGTCCTTCCCAGGCTTTTGACTTTCTGTAAGAATTTCGGAATCAGGGGAGTTGGTGGAAAGGCATACAGGAGGAGTCCCGGGGGCCACTCGTGTATGAGCGAGTCCCTTGGGCTGTCCCCTGGAGGGGGATTCAGGGCAAAGTAGCTTCTGCATTTGGCATTCATAGGGGATGCAAACAGGTTGCAGCAAGGCTGGCCCCATCTGCAGAAAATCATCTCCGCAACCTCATCTTTGAGAGATAACTCGTGCGGTAACAGAATGGCTCTGCTCAATTTGTCCATGATCACACTGGATTTCCCTGGGATATGCATTGCTATCAGAAAGCGCTCAGTGGATACCGCCCACTGCCAAATTCTCAAGGCCTCTTGACATAGACGGTAAGACTTGGTTCCCCTTTGCTTGATGATGTACCAAACCACAGACATGTTGTCTGTCTGTATCGCAATCGTCTGTAGAGGAAGAGAGTCATGGAAGTGCTGCAACGCCAAAAGCACCGCTCTCAGCTCCAGAACATTGATGTGTAACTGTGACTCTGTCTCCAACCAGGTGCCTTGGGCTGTTCTTCCCTGAAAAAGCCCCCCCCCCACCCTATCAAAGAAGCATCCAAACTAAAAAGAATCTGGAGTAAGTTCCGGATCCTACCTGGTTTGCTGGGACTGGCTGGATGACACTTTTTTCCTGCACCCTCTGGATTTCTATGCCTAAGAGCAGCCGTTCTTAAAAGGGATGAAAATCTCATTGGTAAGACCACTGGGTGAAGAGTCACCATTGAAGACTCTGATAAACTTGTTGGGCCTCCAAGGGACAGGTTCCACAGTATCAGGAGACTCCCATGCCCTTCGAGCAACCAATTCCATTAGTTCGAAGGGCGGAGTCACCCAGGAGGTGGAAGGTTGAGACCCAAAGGCCTTCAGGAGCACCGACTCATCCTCAGTAGGGCTAATGGACTGTCAGTCACCCCTATGCTTAAGGACCTTCAGGATATCAGCAAAAGAGATATCCTCCGAGGGGGACCGTGGGGACCCTTCTGACGCCTCAAAGTCGGTGTCTGATGTCAAAGACTCCTGCGGGGAGTCTAAATGCCTCCTCTTACAAAGTCTCTTCCCGAGAACCTCATCAGTGGGGGCCTCTGGTGAGGTCTCAGTAGAACAAGGGTTACCTGAGGCTCTGGGTCTCAACGCTACAGGGGACCTGCGATGTAGAAAGTGGCACTTTAGGGGAGGAGGATGAGGACCCTGATGATGTGTGTGTCTTGGACGGCATAACCCTCCTCATAGCATTGAAGGCTCCACTGCTCCGACCCAAGGAAGCTGCCGGTTCTCAAGAAGACAGCAACCTCCCCGGTGCCGAGACAGTGGGCTCCGAGCCAGAGGAAGGATCTGAGCTCATCTGCGCAGACGCTCGGAGAGAAAGGGTCGGAACCGACGCATCGGTTTGACTTTCCTCCCCTGGAGCCGACCAGAGACTGTTGGCTCCCAGACTCTTCCAAATACCTGGTTTTGAAGAGTGGCTATTCTGTCCAGAGGCAATTTTACTGTGGTGTCTAATTCTGTTCTGATAAAGGAGATATGCTGCGATGGTGAGGATGCAGACTTGTCGAAATTTATAGTTATGCCTAAGTGACAGCAGAGGATCAAGGGTGTGATCTCTGGGCAGAATTAGTCAACTCCAACAACCTCCGATCTGTTGCAGCGGCAAACTAGATCTGAGGTAGGACAGAGAGCATCATGGGATAGGGACCTGGCCTCGAGCTACTCTGTGACCTTCAGCTTGTAAAAGCGGCCGACTCACAGCCATTGGATCGGCTCCGAACCCATGTGTAAGAATGAACGGCGAGATTGAACAACTTCACATTAACATTTTCAAACATATTGCTTGCAGTGGTTAATATCAAAGGTATGACAGGAAAGGTTCATTACTCAGGACAGATGAAAAATGTACTTTTTCTTGCTCCAGTCAATCACATCTCTTAAATTAATGCCCTAACTGGAGATTCAATGTATGTGGTGAAGTCGGTTACTTAGCCAAAGAGTGTACATTGTGAGGAAAGGAAGGAAGAGCAGGAAAGAAGTGTCTAGCAGGCAAGTACAGGACTACATATATATATATATATATATATATATATATACATATCCACATGTATATGTGCAGAAGCAGATTGAAGAGGGGAAACAGTAGCAGACAATACAGGAGACAGCTCACCCACAAAGAACTTGCAGATTTTTTTGATAACAATCAGGAGTCACTTTAGAAAAATCATTTTCTATATTACGAAAAGATGATCAAGGATTTAGTGATATGCAGAAAGAAGGTTCAATGGGAGTAAGGGTCAAGCATAGAAAAGGAAATATTTTGCTGACAATGACAGATGGAAGAAAAAACAATATTTTTTTCTAAATTATCCTTGACTGTGAAAAGCATATAGAGTAATAATAAAAAGTCAGGGGTATTAAAATGGCAAAAACAATGTAAAGATTATGTAACAGTATTATTGGATACTAGACTTTTGTCTGAGGTACAAAACATGAGTATTTATGGGACAGTACCATTATATGGAGTTCACATGAGAGACCAGTAAGCATAATGGTTAAGGGTCTTTGCTGCACATGGACAAGGTACAAGGTTTGATCCTGACCTCTAGCCAATGCTTGTATTGAATTTGCATACTGTACCTGGGTCTCTGTGTGGTTCTCCCCACCTCTCAGAAACACTCACTCAAGAATGTTATGAGCAGCAGCACAGACTCTAAATGTTGCTCTAGAGGGGAAAGGCCTGTAATGACCAACTGCTTTGGGCCATCAACTGTGGTGAACAGTATCCTCAAGACAGGAGAACACAGGTGACAGACTGAGGGAGTGCTGTGTCAGGGCTAGCTACTCCACAATGTAAAAAAAAAAATTAGCTCTCGTTGATTCTGTCATGTTGACTAATGTTGCCAAATGGGCATGGGTACTTGCCAGTGATAAATGGGTTGCGCACGTGGTCTATTCTTACCTACACCATACTAATGGTGGGAGGGGTGTACATGCTCCTATTGGCCAGAATGTGTGCCTGCCATAAAGCCAAGCAGCCCTGGGTCAATAAACTACTGGCCGGCCGGTGTCCAGTTGCCCTGTTTGGGTTACCTGGGATAGCTCTGTTAAGTGAAAGCTGGAAGTAAAACAAATCAACATGCTAAACATGAAGTAAGATTACTACATTCAGTGTAGGTTCACTGACAGAATACTAGTAGGAAGTTGATGACATGATGGTAAGGAGAAGGCTGGTCCATCCTATGTATCCAGGAGACAACATGGAAGGACAGTGCAACAAAAACACTTGGCTTGGGATCCAGCATCTACTACTCAGCTACTCAGGAGGAGGACAAACTAGGAATGGTGTGGGAAGGGAGAGGCTTCAGAAGGCAGTGAGGGATGTCATCAGAATTAGTGATAGACTCATGGCGATCAGACTCCATCGGAAGGTTAGGGCACTATTCTCAGTCTATGCCCCACAACAGGGTTGTGACAGTAAGTGCATTCAGACAGCATTTGCAGGGCCTTCTATATTAAAGCTGGATGTAAAACCAAGCAGGACAACATGAATTGGTGTGGAATGCACATTTCGGCTCAGGTAAAACAGGATATGAGGACTGCTTTGATCCACATGGGCAGGGCAATAGGAATAAAGAAGGAGATGCCATTACTTCTGTCTGGCAAATGGCTTGACTGAGGACAAGAAATGGTTCCGTAAGAGAGAGAGTTACAAGATTCTCACAAGAGTAGCCAACATGCAACTAAAAGAATCACAGGTCTAAAGCACCGAGTAAAAAAACTCCATCTATACTCTGTCGCATATCGTCTACTCAGAGGCGATCTCTGCTTAACATACAAGGCCATGTCAAACCCTGAGCTGTTGGACATGCTCCACTTAAAGAAATCCCAATCCCTCAGAGCCACACGCTCCAGGGAACTAAACCTTGTCATCACAATGAACAAAACATGCTGTAGGGATAGGTTCCTGATCCACAGACTCCCCATACTCTGGAATAGACTGCCCATACATGTCAAGCAGAGCGCCTCCTTGGCCCTCTTTAAAAGGAACCTTGATGATTGGATGGGAGATATGAAATTCACCCCGGGATCATGTCTGTCAACCTGCTAGACAGGGGTCCAGGGAAGTAAATACTGTGGAAAGAAATATCCAGGGAATTGTTATGGCTAGGCTAGTATAGGCCCTAGGGCCGATAGCCTAGTACCAGCCTATAAAACTATAAGGTATACTTCTTCCTAGTAAGGAAAGGGCATTGGGGTGGAATCAGCAACTGTAAAGTCATCTCCAGTGAAACAGTCAGCTCACAGCATAGATCACTGGTTGCCACAATCTGCTGCTTGCAGTGCTCAGAGACATCTCTAAGGTCAACAGAGACTAGGCTGAAGGCCTGGAGGTTGATTAGAGAGAAAGCACGAGAGTTCAAGGAAATACTCTTGGCTCTAGCACCTCAGGAAGAATAGAAAATAGGTGGAGTTGAAGAATGGCAGCTCCCCAAAACAGAATGTATGAGGACTGCAGAACAGGTATGGAAGTAAGGTACATAAGGAAAGCTGGTGGTGGAATGCTGAAGTTATCAAAAGAAAGCAGCACAGGAAAAACTGGGAATGAGAAAAAAACGGCTCAGACAAACAAGGAATACTGGTTGACTAACAAAGAAGCTAAGAGATGAGATGCAATAACAAAGAACAAGACATCAAAGGCACTCTACCAGTTTTGGAAAGTGACTCAGTAGATGGCACAAAAATCTTATCAGCATATGAGGTAAGAACAGAAAGATACACCCTTCATAATGGATGTCAGTAACAACTTGCTCACCAACCCACAGGAAATAAAAAGCAGATAAAAGGAGTACTTTCAGCAGGTTTTGAATGAAGAAAACCCCACAGAGGCTGTACTGCCAGATAAAGTCTAAGATAAAAGAAGAAGAAGAGGAGCCCACCCTAGAAGAAGTAAGAACAGCATTAAGGAAAATGAAGTCAGGGAAAGCAGCAGGCGAGGATGAAGTCACAGAAGTTGTGATCAAGACATAGGGTGAGATAGCCACTCTGGTAGCATACAGTGATAAAGCCCTGATGTTTCGATTACTGGCCTAGCTGGGAGGATGCTCATTGCTACCCTCACTAAGAGGGCATGGTATAAAGAAGAGAGTGGGCCCTCGGATGTAAACAGTGAACATGGTGGTTAGGGAAAGGAAAGTTGGTAGGTCATAACCCCCCCCATCCTGTTTGGAAACACAGATAAGCCAAGCCTCTAGGATACCCTCAGGATTCAGGATGGGCCTAGACAAAAAAAAAAAAAAAAAACTGAGCAAGTCCAAAGGGGTTGGTGAGTAGCTGGTACACCCAGTTTGGACGTGAGGGCCAGGACGGTAATAATGAAGTCTGAGGGGACCAAAAAAAAAAGTTGTTGGGTGACACAGGAGAGAAATGGTTCCTAAAGGTATTTGTAGTAGTATGGAGAGAAAGGCATATCCCAGATGACTGAAGTGTTCAAGAACAAAGGGGATATTTACAACAGTGGGCAGTACAGTGGTATCAAACTGCTGTTACATTGCATGCAAGTTCTGAAGAGGGTGATTGATAAATAGATAATGCAGAGAAGTAAAAAGTAAGATGTGTGATGAGCAGTTTGGATTCAAATCAGAATGCAGCACAGCTGACCTCATGTTTGCAGTAGGACAGTTGAGAAAAAGCTAGAGATGAGGAGACACAGTCCAACTGGGCATTCCTAGACTTGGAGAAAGCATATGACAAGGTACCAAAAAGCTGATTTGGGCAGTTCTGCTTGGGTATGAAGTCCCAGAAACATTGGTAGAATTAGTGCAGGCTATGCACAAGAACCCTGTAACTCAAGTACAAACAGTGTTTGGCTTCTCACAGGGTTTCCCAGTGGAAGTGGATGATCATCATGGTTAGCTCTGAGTCCACTCCTATTCATACTGGTGATGGACTACATTAGCAAACAGGTCAGAGGGGACAATGTGGTACTGATGACAGACTCTGAGCAAGAACTTCAGCAAAGGATAGGTGAATAGAATCCAAAACTGAAGGCACATGAGATGAAACTAAGTACAGATAAGACACTTGTAGCAGCAAATGGGAGCAATCAAAAGAAGCTAAAAGTTGAGATAGAAGTAAAAATAGTGGAACAGGTTAACAACTTCATGTATCTGGAATGGTGGTGTTGGAGAAGGGAAGTCGGAATGAGGAGGTCAAAGCTACTATCAGAGGGCTGCAGCCAACTGGCACAGTGTGTCAGGAATGGCGTATGACAGAAGAATGCCAAAGAAGCTAAAACGTAATGTGTACAAATCATTGGTGTAATCAGTACTACTGTATGGTACAGAATTCTTGGCAGTAAACAGAGCACTTCAGGAAGCTATAGGTGATTGAGATGAAGTCCCAGACATGGGTGGTAGGATGCACACTGTAGGAGTGAATAAGAAATGAGGATATTAAAGCAGGAGCCAGTAGCTCTAATTGTAAAGAAGGTCAAAGAGAACAGATTACAGTGGTTTGGATACATGTGCAGAAAAGCAAAAGACAATCAGATGAAGGTGATTTGGGACAGACAAGAAGAAGGCAAGAGGAAATGAGGGTGTCCAGCAAAGAGATGGATGGATTGTGTGACACACCAATGATGGTCAGGCATGACTGTCAAAGAAGGTAGAAGAGTGGCATTGAATTGACAGAGATGGCAAAAGTTGATATGACACCTCAACCCCATGTAGAAAATGGGGAAAAAAGAGATCATTGATGATGATGACCATCATTAAATAGAGTTCAGGCATGGAAAAATGTTCTGGCATAGCAGCATTGCAGAAAGTAAGTGAAGGACAGACTTTGAAGCATCTGTCAGACAAAATGAGGAGCAGACCTTTCAAATGTCCCTATTTTGGAGGAATACACCAACCTTTAGGCCTGATTTACCCTTGCACAAGATGCCCCTATTTTTGGGTGATATTTCTGTATTTTCAGGCTAGATTTACCCATTCATACAATTTACTGACCCCCCCCCAATCACACATGAGTTTTGAAGCAGTCTAGTACCCTCACAAAAAAAAAAAAAAAAACACACTACATGACCAACAAACTAGTGGCAACAATAATTTAAAGAAAGAGAACACACATCTTGCATCTCCTTTTTCTGAAGCAAAAATAGATGACTTTGCGTGGTAGAATTTTGCAATACAGTTCAATAAATTCTACAGATTTTACACTTTCTCTCTGATAATGTGCTTATATTTTCCATCATTTTTTCACTCTCTGTTTTTAAATATGTGTTTCTGAGTAGTATCCCACATTCTTACTGGAAAGCAGGAAGAGTTATGTCCTATTTATTAATAATATTTTCAAGGGCATTTGTTCCTAATTTCAGGTTGAGTGGTTCACTGAGAAGAGCATTGCTAATGGATGAAGGATATGTAAAACTATAGTTAAGGTAATAGCAGTATATACATATTTATCAGATAAAGAAATGGAAGAATTATTTTTAAATATTACTGACTATCTAGATGTGAATATGGGCATAGTGTTGCATGAGTTTAACTGTGACCTGTGGAAAATATGTAAACCACAGGGAAAAGATGTGAAGATGTGCATGGACATTTGTAGAATATTTCAAGTGAACGTGAATGAAAATATAACGTATACATATAGAAGTAAATTAACAGAAATCTATTATATGACATTTTCAAATGCTTTACAATAAATTAAACAGAAAAGTAATATAATTGTCTTTTTCAGATCTTTAGACAACATGGGCAGAATCTGTGGAAAACAATAACATATTAAATGAATGCAATTGACTTAAAAAAAAAATAGAAACATGTGTGAAGAATTACCAGCCATGAAGAAAAGATGAGGCAAAAATTTTACTAGGAGCTCATATTAATGAAATTCTCCTATACGTACTAAGAGTTGTGGTGTCTTGCATATTAAAAAAATAAATGTATGTGCAGATTGAGAAACACTACCATAAGTATAGAGAAAAACATATGGAACTAGAAAGAGATTTATAAAGAATATGATGAGAATATTTAAGAGAGATGTTTGTACTGAATACGTTAAAACAAAAGATTCTTTTTAGGTAGAAATACGAGGTGAAGGGAAAGAAAGTAGTCAACCTTTTATGGAGAAAAACAGTAAAATACAGAGAACATTTTATCACAGAAATTGCTGAAGAGGAAGTTAAAATATAGGTTCATAATTAGTTACCTAGGAATGCGGTCCAGGAGGCCATCAGGGAGCCCAGCTAAAATTCTCAACTGCCCCAAAACACTGTCTGGTTAAGTGACTTGCTCAAGGTCATAAGAGTAGGAAAGTGAATGTGGAAAGTTTCAAATCCTGTACTCTTGGAACAATAATAAGCTAATTAAGAAGTCAAAGCTTTAAGTCCAATGTACTGTCAGACACCCAGAGTGTGACATCCAAAACCAAAGAGACTGGGTATGTAACATCAAAAAGAAAATTAAGAGGTTTGTATTCTTGTATTTAAAAGAATATGCACACAAATGGGAAGAGGAGTAGAAACATTAAATGGGTAAGTGAAGACAATTATGGATAATACCAAGTAAGTATGAAGTAAGAGTGGATTTGGGTTAATTAGAAAGAATAAATATGAGAAGAAAAACAGATGGGCTACCTGCTTGGGATGGTGGTAACTACAGATTTTATAAAAGATGAAAATAACTATTTTTTAAATGTTATAAGTTAATGGTTAGTAAAAGGAATAACAGAAAGATCTGTAAAAGGGTTCATACAATGACTATGGAGAAACGATGAAGACACAGGTTTACAGAAATGGGGAAATTTAAATATATGCAATGTTGACTATAAAATGGAGATAATAAAGTAAGAGATTTGAAAAAGTTAGAGGAGATAGTAGATGGTGCATTTGGTATCAAAACAAAAATGCAAATGAAATCTAGTGTTATTAAAAGAACTTGTACAATACATAAATTAAAGTAAATTGGAATGTTATATTATTGCATGTGATGCACTTAAAGCATATGACAATGTAAAGCATACAAAGTTACGGAACTACTGAATATTTACAGAATACCAGAGAGGACAGTAAACTTCATTAGGAATATACAGAAACAAACTGTATCATTCACTTAACCAATGGATGGCTGGGGAAGAAATAAAAGTGAGAAATGGATTAATTAAGGATACCTGTCATGTACTGTTATTTGGTTTAATGGGAAATGTGGTTATTCTGAAGCTAAACTGCACTGAAAAAGGCAAAATCCTTATACAAAGAAAGGGTGAAAAAAAATGCCACTTGTGATGAGTTATGTTGATGATGTACTGGGTGTGATTAAGAATAAAATATGGGTGAAAGCTGCTATGTACAATTTAAACAAACTGCTAGGTACAGTTGGTCTTGCAATGTAAAAGAATAATGAATATGGGAGTACAACCATATCAGGAGACATTTATTTTTCAGTGAAATAAAGTAAAATCTTGTGAATAATATTTGGTGAAAATGAGATAGTAGAGAAGCAATGGAAATTAATTTTCGATAAGTTACAGGTGATAAAAATATAGAAATTCAATGATATAAAATATAAGAAAGTTTAACTATTTAGGAAAACTGAGTTACATTGGTGGGATTTATATACTTCATATTAAGCTGAAAATGATTTGTTGTCTTTATTCTTTATGGTGATATGAGGGGCGTCCATGGTGGTGCAGCGGTTTGCGTTGCTGCCTCACAGCAAGAGGTTCTTCAGTTCGATTCTCGGCTGGGGTGCCTTCTGTGCAGAGTCTGCATGTCCTCCCTGTGGTCGCATGGGTTTCCTCCGGGTGCTCCGGTTTCCTCCCACATCCCAAAGACATGCAGTAGGTGGATTGGATACTCTAAATTGGTCCTAGGTGTGAGTGTGCGTGTGTGTGTGCCTTCTGTGGAAGGTTGGGCGCCGGGCTGGCAACTCGACACCGTAAAACTCCACTGCCAGTCATGAGCGGACACGTGATCCGCTGTGGCGACCCCTAACCGGGAAAAGCCAACAGAAGAAGAAGATGAAGAAGATTCTTTATGGTGATATGAGGATCAAGGTTAAATCTGGTTAGAAGAGGAATAGTCTACAGCAGAAAAGAGAAGGAGTTGAGTTTAATAAAACCATAACTTTATTTGAGTTCACTGGATTTATTTTTGGATTCTGAATTAATTAAAAGAAGGTGAGAATAAAGTGATTACAAATGTTTTTCAATGTAAATATTGGGGAAAATGTTAAACTGTTGAGTCAGAAAAAAAGATAAGAGAAGAAGGTGAGGTGATAGCTTACTGCTGAAGAATAATAGAATGGAAAATATAAGACAATTTAAAATGAAACAAAATGATATTTTTATACGTCCATATGAAACTTTGACAAATATAAGACTGCCATAAAGATAATAAGGGAATGTTTTTGAATATGAAGGAATATGAAGATTTCTTCTGAAGGCTAACTTAAAAAAATAACTTCCAGTAAAAGGCTTAATGATGCACAAACAAATTGGAAGACATGAATGTATGACATGTAATAAAACTGAGCCTAGTGAACAATTTTTGGATTACAGAACAAAACCTGAGACTTGGTGAAAGCAAAAGTTATGAAATGTAGAAAGGATTCAATTGTTTTATGAATAATATAAACATGTAAGGCAATAAAAGGTTAAAACATAGGATATAAAGATTTTTGCATACATATAGAAATCATGGTTAGACTGATTAGCAGCAATTTTATACAGCAAGAAATGGGCTTCTAAAGAAGTTTAATGTGAAACAAAAGTTTGGATGTGGACAAAAGGCTGAGGGGATTGAAATGATGGATGACGTTTTTATGTTAAACCAATTTTATGTTAAACCAATTTATTTTCTTTGTACATATGTAAATGTGTGAATACTGTTACTTTAAGTTGAATGTAAATATGTTTTGTTATATTTTAATAAAAGCCTCCTGTTCTTTTTGATAAGTGCCATGGGAATTACTTCCTCCAGAGCTACTACTACCTCAGGGAGATGAGACTTCAGTTTAATATCTCATCCAAATTATGGCACACTCAGAAGTGCAGCAGTACGTAATGTTGTATTATACTGTCAGTAATGGAAAACAAATAGAAACACCTGGATTGAGAAAAGAAACCCCAGCCTTCTGACCTTCCAGCACCAAAGGCACCTGTGCTACTTGTTAAGCCACTGGCACAAATAAGTTGCTCAGTTTTTCTTATGACTTTAGGTTTATGTAGTTAATATCTCAGCTGGCCATGAATATCCAGGAATGCAATATTATCTCTTGCTTATTCTGGGGATTAGAATAAAGCTCTGGCAACTGAAACAATAAATCCAAAAAGAGCTCTGTAACTATCTTAGTCAATAAGAAGGGATGGAGTTTAGAAATTCTCCATGCTGAGGTGACCATTCATGACAGGAATTTGAAGAATGCAGTGGCAGCCAGTTCAGGGGGATACAGGGTCAGGTTCTCCATGACAAAGCAAGTCCCATAGTGATATCAACGCTTTTCTGTGAGACATGAGATATAAAATTCCCTTAAGAAACTGTTGAAGTGGTGGCAATAAGACTGAAGTGTGTGTGTGGGGGGGAGGTCCATGGAAAGCCAGCCTGATATAGCTGACAAATGCACCTTTACTGAGGAAATCCTATAGCAAAATGTTCATGCAGGTTTTGTAGAACCACAGACACTCCAGCTGAACAGGGGTCTTGATTCTTCCTTTAGCACTGGAAGGAAAATACTTTCAGTTGGTTAAGAAGGATTTCCTGGTACTAGACCTCCCAATATCCTTCATGACTTTTACCACATCCGGTGAAAATTTAAGTCTAAAAGGTAATGTTTTACCATCCACTGTCAGTATGAACGTGGACAAGCTCAAGTGAACAAATGGCTGCTTGAGTTATAGATGCTAAGGCTTAGCATGTGACCTTTTCCTATCAGGAGGAAGAACCAATGTTGCTTTTGCAAAAATATACTATCAGTACTATTTCTGACTTTTTTTGCCCTCTGAATCACCCAGGTGAACAATTGGATAGGAGGGAATGCATACAGAAAATTACCTACCTATTTTTTTAAACATCTTTATTACATCATACTTTAAACTATAACACGAGTTTACATACATTAATCACAAACAGACTGTAATAAGTTCCATTGTTATTGTCATGCAGTATACGCATTACGTTTACTTTTTAACAATTTGCATTCACTCTTGCATTAAGTAAATTGCTGAATTCCTGCTTTCCCTTAAACCTCATTCCTCTTCTTGAACATTATTCTGCATATATTGTTCTTAAAAATTCCATTAACATTTCCATGAAATTTACCTTTCCTATTCTAAAGATACCACATCCAATGATTTTTTCTCCTTTACAATATTTAGTACCTCCATGATGTTTGTTATAGATTTTGATTTTCTAGTAACTGCTTTTTTTGGCAGCCAACAGCATTAAATGTAGTAAGGATTTAATATTTCTATGCAATACAGTTATTAAATTATTCCTTCATTATTATATGCTCATAAATTAGTACTAGACTAACTGCCCTTGTGGGTCATTTTAAGCCTAGCCAATTACCTCATGTGGGAATCCAACCCTGCACTTTGTGTCTGTAAGGTAAACAACTTCACTATTATGCTAACCTCCCACATTTAAGAATCAAACTCTGCACCTTCTATCTGTAAAGTAAAGAGCTTAACCATTATGCCAACTTCTCACACACTACTGTTTGATCCACCATTTTTGTCACAATCTTTACTTTGTAGGGAATTTTTACAGTCTGCCAACTCATCATACCCCCCCCCCCCCAAAAAAAGTCTCCCATTACCCTGCTCTTCCCAATCACATCTTCAACATTTGTTACCTACCCAAGGAAAAATCCTTTGAGGTTTACTTGGTGTATAAAAATGACCATCCTTCTCTTGCCTATATTCCATACCTGTACTTGCAGATATCCCTATTGGTAAAATATTTTTTCTCCACTTCCATCACCTAGTTCTTACAATACTTTCTGCTATGTCATAAATATGACATTCTCTATGGTTGTTTTTCTCCTGAAGGGCTTGTCTCCAAAATCCTAGGCTTTATTTATCAGACTCTCTCCTTGTTTCATCATCAACCTTTTCAACTTTGATTTGTAGCCTTATGATTGATTTACGTACATAAGCCTTAACTATGTAGCTCTAAAGCACTCCCTTCAAACGAAGTATCCCTAAATTGCCTTATTTTATGGAGAGAATCAGCTTAACCCAGTTAATTATTTGTGTCTTCCCCTACCAAATAAAGTATTTCAGCTCTTTATTAATTATCATAATTTTTCATCTGGCTGATAAAAATTTGTCTGGCCTGTATACAAGACTAAAGGGACTAAAAACATTTTCATTCTTTGCATCAAACTATCCAGGTGCAAAAATAAGCCTAGTTTCTCAATTTTTTTGTATCATTTGTTTAGTTTCATCTTGCATATTCTTCACTCATGCACCTAAAAAGTTCATCTTACCACATTTCCATAAGTAAGGGTATTGGTGAAATAATTAGTGTGTGAATATGGGATGCAATTATAACGTCAAACATTCTAAACACCATACAGCATGACCAATAATTTAACAAGGTCATGGTAAGTAGGGACTAGTGTTTTCTCCTTTTCTCCACACTGCACTGTGATCACCGAGTTGGTATATATAATTAGCAGGGGATTTGGGGGGGGGGGGGGTTGCTGTACAGAATATGTGCCATGTTTTTCAACATTTTGAGTTTCGATCTTTTGAGGTCACTGTTATATTATTTGGCATTTCGGCTGTTTAGCATTATAAACATTTATTTAATACACAGCTTACTGCTATAACCTTTGTTTTGCCTTTATTTATTTTATTTTGCCCTTTTGTTGTCTGAGTAAACCCACTGAACACAACAATCCCTTTTCAGGGGCAAGCCAGGAACACTATCTGATAAAGTGATTTGCTGAGAGCTGCACAGAAGGCAGACGAAGGAGGAAGGAATCAAACCCTGCACCATGGGCACAGGAAGCAGCTCATTAACAGCTTAGGACTTAGTTCTCAGCATGCTAACTGCCACTAAATTAAAACTGTCTGAAAATTTTCCACAACACCAGCATTCCTTTTCTGGATTTATCAAGTACAAAATAATATCATTTGTAAACAGTTACATTTTCTTGATTACCACACCAGTTACATCTTTGAATTTGTAAATCCCCCATTTTTGTTGCCAGTAACTCTAAATAAATATAAAGGAGAAAGAGAACATCTCTGTCTGGTCCCTCTGTCCAGACACAGCTTGTCATAGGACCTCCCCACCTTAATTCCTACCTCCAGTCCTTAACATATTCTCCGTGTTAACCTTATTATTCTGTTAGGGAAAGTAAAAGCTACCCTTGCCCTACTCATAAAACCCCATCTTAGTCTATGTAATGTTTTCTCTGCATCAAGGTCCCACAATAGTGGCATTTTTATACTCTGCTTCCCTCTGGATCATAATTGTTCTGCTAATGTTGTCAAATGTCTGCCTCCTCTCCACGAAACTTTGACAACACTTTTGCCATTTTCTTAGCTAGTATAGACATAAACACATTAAATCATAGTTTAAAACTGAAATGGGTCTATACTAAGCCGGGCCTGAAGGTTATTTTACCCTCTTTGGGTAATACAACAACCATATCTTTCTTTCAAGATGCTGATACCCAACCTCCTTTTTTAAAATACTGTTAAACAAAATTTTCCAGATCTTTATTTATTTTACATTTGTTGACCAGGTTTGTCCAACTGAGCTGAGTAGCCCTTTTTTAGTGGAGACCCGGGGATTAAAGCTCCACAATATTATAATAAGTTTAACAGAAATAGACAAAATAAAGTTTCAGTATTCTACATTTATAGTGTCTTACGTAGCAGTATTTAATTTCATTGTCATCATCATTATTATTATTACAAACCGTCAAGGAATGTCATCAGTTGGCATTGCCACAAAAGTTTGAGGGTTTACTATCAAATTGTCGATCCCGTTTTGTGCGACGCGCATTGCCCGAACGCGGAACTGCGAACGTCACTACACCGACGCCCAGATGTGCGAACGGCAAAATCTCGCCCCCATCCGACCCATGGTAGCATGGGTGTGGAGGTGTTGCGCGGCCGGTAATGTCGATCGTCGGAGTTTCGCGGTTTCGGTTCGCTATCGAAACGGTTTCGGTGTTTCGGTTCGCGCAAACGCGTCGATGGGGTCGCCGTTCGCACGGAGTGCATTCGAACATTTAATAGTAAACCAAGTTTGAGTCAGGAGAAAAATGAGAAACAGACAAGAAGGGTATTAGTTTCTTTCTTCCATACTTCTAAATTTCCACAGTAATGCTATCTGTCCTGGAGATCTTCCATATCGACTGATCATACATCACTTTTTCATGTCATCTCTTCTAGTCCTGGCCATTAATTTTAGAGTCTTATCTCTTCAACCCTTAACTGAACTAAATATCTCAAATACCTCTAGAGGACCTTTAGTTATTTTTTTTCCTGTCATAGGCTCCTCAAGTTTGGCTACAACTTTGCCCAAGTCAACATGCTAAAAGCTTTTGTGCTCTAGAGTTGCTATAAACAGTTGCTTAACAGCAACCTTTCTGAATTCATGCTAAGTGTCCAATACTTCCTTATTTTCCCTTTAGCACGCCACAGTTGCTTCTCTTCTTGTTTTGTTCGACTCCTCTTCTGCAATATTTTTAACCTTTATCAAACATGTCACTCATCTTGTGTATTCAAATAAAACAATGAAGCTTAGGTGTCTGTCTGTCATTTATTACACGCAAACACATCAGGTTGGAGGATAGGAACATAAAACTAACAAACTGACTGACTGCTACACACATACATACTTTCACTGCAGCTGCTCACTCAAAATCTCACTCCAGCTTGCATGTGCTCAGTAGCTATATGCATATGCCCACCGACTGGAATTGCTCTTAAAAGTACAAAACACACTCTGATTTATATCCTCCTCTTTGACTAATCTGTCATGCAAATGAAAATGACAACTGGATGAGCATGCAAATTATACAGATATATCCAAACAATAGCAGTCATGTCCAGGTTGCTGTGTATTTGTGATTAGGTCTTGAGATATGACCTGACCTTGTAATGTAATAATTACAACTTGGTTTAGCAACAGGGACAGTCACTGGGGCATATTCTTCAGGATTTTCAAGGATACTGTCAGGAACAGGAACAGATGATATGTTCTCTGGAACAGGAACATTGGACAAATCACTCTGAGAATTAGAGTCTCCATTACAGACAAGATGCTGTAACACTGGCTCGGACACTAGTAGTAAATGTCTCCGATTCCGTCTGAATTCCATCCCTTGTGACTCGATGTACGATCTCGCTTCCTCACACAAATGTTTCACAAGTCCTATTCAAACAAATCCCTTGCCTGTCTGCATCCTCACTTTCTCTCTCCTTCTCTTAATGGATTCAGAGGCTTGCTGGTTTTGTCATAGTAAGACTTTTAGGACAAATGCATTTTTAGAAGTTGGGGTTTTACTGCTTTGCTGTTTTTTAGCACTTGGAATCAACAAATTCTTACTGACTGGTAGTGTGGTCCTGATTTGTTTCAACATTAACCTCTGGGCAGGTGAACCAAGTAGATTTGAATAGGTTGGTCATAAATATAATCATGGAGCTTCGAACATGAAAACACAACTGCCAAGAGCTCTTTTTCAATTTGAGCACACTGCATTTCGGTTTGGGCTAGAGTTCTGGACGCACAGGTTACTGGTCTTCCCTCTTGAAGAATAACTGCACCAAGCCCTAACTTTGAGGCATCACAGGAAAGAGGTTACAGGTTTGTGAACATCAAAATATCTTAAAGTGGGTGGACAGGCAATTTTCCATTTCAGGACATTGAATGCTCTTTGGTGGTGTTTCAACCAGGACCAGTTTACATTTTTGCATGTCAACTCTCTCAACAGTGCTGAAAGATCTGGAATGAACTTGCCCAAATAGTTGACCATGCCAAGAAAACGTAAGGAAGTAACATTGTCTGGAGTTGGCATCTCAAGAATTGCAGCTTGCTTGGAAGGATTTGGTCATAAGCCTGAATTGGTAAACAAATGACCCAAATTATTAACTTCTTCAGCCTGAATTTACATTTCTGAGGATTCAGCTTAAGATTCACTCCATAAGCATTTTCCATAAATTTCCTGAGGTTTCTATTATGTGTGACTTCACCATTGTCTCCTACAAGGATATTGTCTACTATTATAGCACATGGATAGCCAGAAAAAATTGTTCCATTGCACATTGAAAGACTTCACTGGCAGAATTTATCCCAAATGTTTTTCTCAAAAATCTGTATCTTCCAAATGGTGTACTGAAAGTGGTTAGCAATGAAGAATTTCGGTCAAGCAAAATTTGCCAAAATGAACTTTTTGCATCCAAGACAGAAAAAAAACAGTGGCATTTGGCATAAGAGCAGCAACTTCTTCGACTGTAAGCATTGGATGATGAGGTTGTTTTAGCGCTTTGTTCAAATCTCTTGGGTCAATACATACTCTAATATCATCTGAGATTTTCTTATGAGCTACCACCATGGAGGATACCCATTCATTTGGTTCATCCATTGGACAAATTACTCCTAGATGCATCATTCTGTCTAGCTCAGCTTTGACTCTGCCTTGCATGGCTACTGGAATTTTCTGTGCTGGTCTGATGACTGGGCTTACCTCATGGTCTAACTTCATGAAGTACACAACTGAGTTTGCCTAATTTGTCTGCAAAATGATCAGCATAGTCAGAAAAAGTAGTTTGTGCAAAATTTTCCTGGTTACACATGCTTACATGGTAGACTTCTTTATTAAATGAAAGCAGCCCTATTTTCAAACTGTCTTTGATGTGTGTGTGTGTGTGTGTGTGTGTGTGTGTGTGTGTGTGTGTATGTATATATATATATATATATATATATATATATATATATATATATATATTTATTTATTTCAGTTGAGAGGAGATGCAAGAGGTCCTTAAGGTCATGTCTAATTTCATGGCTAACTTCCATACCTGTACGTCCGTGCAGTGGGCAAGAATGATTTCTCCCTCATTTGTTTATGTACCACATCACTGATGTGTTGTCTGTTTTCAATTTTAAGACTTCTGGTTTCCAGACTGGCTTGTAACCTTGAGTGCTGGATTATAGTCATCACTTCATTTTTGCTGATGTGCCTCTTTAGCTGTTTGTGATGCGAAATGTGCTGCACTCAGAAATCAGCTGAATAAGGCCCCAAGGTCATTTCCAAATTATGTGGGATTAGGGTTTGATTACTGAATACCTGTATGAAGGGAGCACTTATATTCTTCAGTACTTGGTGACTACATCATGTCATTTCCTGTCTTATGCAAGGAAGATGCCAAGGTCTTGCTAAAGGAACCATCAGGATGGCAGATACCATGCAACCCAGGATTCCATGGAATTCCCTTGTTGAAACCTGGTTCCTCTGGACCACATCATGAAAGAAATGGGGACAGAAATTATTTGTCCTGTGGAAGGAAAGTCTTACCCGACTGTCAGACTAGCAGGAGGTGAGATGTACAAAGGTCTGGAAGTCTGACCAGACTCTGGGCCTTTGCCTGAAGCAGCCACACCTGTGATGATGATTACTACAAAAGTGATCCATAGAAAGATCATCATCCTCTGATAACCCAGCCAGGAAATCTATTGGGAATAGTGGACGTGCATCAGAATTCCATCTCTTAAGTGGAGTCAGATATTTCCTCAACCATGAGGGTCATCCATTGCAAGTACTAGCAGAGTTTCTCATATCAACAGGAACCCAAGTGTCTGAAATTAATTCCCTTCTGGGCTACAAAATGGAGATGGAATTTACTTTTTTCTTTTCTGAATTATGCAATAAGAAAGAGACTCTGCAGAGGAATGTGCCATGCCCCAGGCTGGAGAAGTCATCAACTGCTATCTTTCTTCCTGCTGCCCTTAGCAGAAGACACACAGAACTGCATTCTCCTTGGTAGCAAACAGGCTGATCTCTGCAGTGCCAGGCCTCCAGTAGACTTGGGCTAGTTATGGTCTATGAATCTTCAGCTCCAGGCAAGGAAGGCAGAAGGGCAGAGGGTCTGACAGCTCACTTTCTTCTCCAGTTGTGTGACATGCTGAGAGGCTGATGCTCCTGTTTACAGTCCACCACTCTATGAGCATTACCTCCGTGGCACATCATGGCTATATAAAGGCCACACAACAAAGTGTCTGTTTGAGAAAAGGAAGTACTGGAAGCATAAAAAACCATCAGAGCCTTTAAGTCTGCTCTCATCTCCTACTGGTTAATGTGGAGCCCACTCTCCAGGAGGGTTATCCTCTGGACACCCATGCAAATTCCACACTCTGCAAGTGAGAAGTCTGTTACTAGAATCTGCGATGAGTGCGGATGCAGAAATTGAATACCCATAAAGAGTGTGGGGGTATTAGTCATCATTTCAGGGCATGGTAGAAGAGATTCAGAATCAGGAAAAGGTCCATGAGCATATGGCAGCTTTGTAGCTACTGACAACTTACAGTCCATTAAAATACTTGTATCCTCAAGCACGCAAATAACACCATGAAAAATCATGGCAGCCATTATGCCCATAACATGCAGCAGAGTCTGAGTCGAACCTTAAACTCCATTCCCCACCCAACTGGCTAAAGCTGTGACTTCCTGGTCCCTAATGGCAGATGATAACTGACAATGGAGAGTGCCCAACTCAATCCTTATGCAGGCTATCCTGTAAGCTGGAGCCACAAATGCCAACCCCCCCCCCCCCCCCCCATGACTGCAACCGGTGAAACTTCTGCTACAGGAAGGTTTCGAATGAGTCCCTGGAATGAGGTTACCAGTAGTCAGTCCTGAAATAGAGCATATGGAGATCCATTTGTTGCAAGCCTTTGACCAACAAGGCCAAGATCTTGGTAAAGTCTGTATCCACTGAAGAAATCCAAAATGTTAACATTTGCTACTGGAAGTAATGCTATCCGAGAGCAAATTAAAGATTTTCTCATGTGCACTTCATGACACTGGTGTGTCAAAAGGCATTATGATCAATGACACCATTCAGTTGTCTTGTGGGACTAAAGGCATGAGGCCCTGCAGAGTGACTGTGTGGAACTGTGTGTACTGGACATGCTAGATGAAGTCAGTAACGTCCAGAATGAAAGGCAAACCATTCATCTATTTTGAAACCTGGAAGAGGCAACAGTAAACTCCCTAATCTGGTTCAGCATACTTGGCAGCTTCTACAGACACTTTCAGCAATACAGTTTAGGCCACTCATAAGAACTCCTCTGGTAAGGACTATCTGGTGGTGGAACTTTTCCATGGGTTGACCAATGCACTCCAGGATGTAGCTATGTGGCCGTGGCCCTTTGTGATGGCTCTTAAAGAATTACTGCCCCCACGAGCAGTCCCATAGCAGCATCAGACCTGCTGTTGTACAGCTGAGAGGGTGCTCCTCTTGAATGACTTGGCTGGCATTGAGGTGGCAAATATCATACATCAATGCAGTGCTGTCCTTGGTTATTAAGGAGGCCTCTTCCTCTTTTGGGGTTGCAGAGACTTAAAGAGGAATAGAAAGGGGGTACAGGAAGAATGATGAAAGCCTTCCACAGTAGTGCATGCCTGTGTCCTTTTAAGAAGGCTACTGACCAGGTCTTGAGTAGCCTAACCAAAGAGTACTTCATCTTAAAAAGGGCATCCTAGATGTTGCTCCTGAGATCCTCCTTGAGAAAGAACAATCTTAGCTATACTATCACACACACAGATATACTCCAAAGCATGGAGCCATACACAATGTCTTCACACAATTACACAAGGCTAGATATGAGGGATCCCAGTTTGGAAACTGTAGAGTCTCTCAAAGGCTATCATTAAGACCAGACTCAGAAACATTCTCAAGCTTTTCTAACACCTTATGTACAAGATGAGACTGGAAGATGAACAAATGAGGCGAAGAGTTGCAGACTATAACCCACAACTTGGCAAAGGGGTGCGTTCCACTTTTACACAGTTGGCAACAGCTTTCAATTCCTTGTCAGATAGCAAGGTAGCAGAGTGCTTTTGTCTCTTGGATTTATGCTGGACTGAAGATTCATGGGAGTTAGTGTAATGATGCTTGGTAAGGGGCTATGTCCACTTGGACAGTGACTTGTAAATAGTACCTACTTTACTGGCTACCAAAGATGTAGAATCAGGGTGCCTCCAAGCCCGCAAAGTATCTCTAATGACTGGCTCTGGGGGGGGGGGGGGGGGATCCTGTGCTCCAACCAGGCATATCTGAGGGGATGGGATAAAGGGTTTAGACCAGTACATGCCATCATCCAAAGAGAAGGCAAAGTGGGGCAGTGAACACATTTACAATTTTACAATTAAGCGTTTCAGAGACAATGGCCTCTGAACACTCTTACTCTTCACAGAAGCCTCATGCCATTACTACTAGAAGACAGGAGCTCTCACAGTGCCAGTGTGGATCTTGATTGGTTATTTGAGAGCAACACAGGGACTTTGTAAGGCATTTGAATGCAGTAACTTCAATAATAATGACTACATTAAAACTGTAAAACTAGAAAATAAAACAACACAAGAACTCAAAAGGCTGAAAGGATTACTCAAAGCCAGAATGTGATATTACAACATGTATTAGAATCGGTATTCTTGTATCCCCAAGCAGAGAATATTCCAGAATTTTCCAAATGCTAACTGCTGGAAAGGATAACTCCAACCAATAACCTATCAAGCAGGGCCTTAGAATGTTAGGATAACTGACAAGAGTGCATATCTGTTAAAGGTCAGTTCAGAAGCTTTATGCAGTGGGTAACTATCAGGAAGATATTCAAGCAGAAACATTTTTAAAACTTAACCGGAAGGCCAGAGCCAGGGAAGGAATAAGGTGAAGGATCAGAATGTGCAGTCTTGAAGCAATGAGGTGCCACATGAAGCTCCATTTCTGACACCATGGTCCAAAAGCATTTTGTAAAAGTGTGAATCTATGGCCAAGTTACTTGAGCATAAACAAACATAATGAACACATTCCTGAAAAACCTCCTAGAAGCAGCACTTTTTACTGCATTTTCTAATGGAATGCTTGTGGAATGTTAACAAAAGACAATATACTTAGCAATCCATATGCGCAAGCACACATGCATTCACACACACACACACCAGGTTTTTGCAGCTACAACAAGCTCCTCTTTACTTGCAGCACAGCAGACAAACATCTGCTCTGTCTTCCTGAACTTGTGCACGTTTTTTACACAGAATAGGAGCTGCTGGCACACATTAGAGCCATGAATGAATTCTCCTCCCCTTGGATTCTGCTATGGAAATAAAACTGTGTGGTAAATAGACTGTTTCAAGAATCATGCCACTGTGGAGAAAACAGATTACTCATAAAGGCCCTGCAAAAGACCAATGAGTTTCCTACAAATAAAAGTTTGCAGCTCAGATATTTTAAGGGATGAGGTAATGGCCACAAAAAAGCATCTTTCAAGATATAGACATCAGAGCTGCTAAGACAGTTGACTTAGATGGAAGATGGGTAAGCTTTGAGTGATGATGTTTGAGTCCCAAAATGTAGAAGGATTCTTTAAAGGCAAAGTTACAAAATCTTCTCAGAAGCTAGATGACAAACTGAGACTAGGCAAAAATTATATAATCGACAGGGTCATAATTCGCCAAAATGGTGAAACATACACAATGACCTTGAAATAATCAGTGGCCACAGTTTTGCACTCTACAAGGCAGTAATGTGCCAAAATGGCAGAAAAGTATTTACTGAAATTACTGGAATAACTAAGACCAAAGTCAATATGCTGCCTAAAACATGAAGGAATCCCCAGCAAACTAACTCTAACAGATTGGGGCACTAAGGGAAACCTTTCTCCCTGATGAAGGACCTCTTCTACTTGCCACATAAGCTTGCTAGCTGGAGTTACTGTAATCAGCTTATTTTAAAAGTTCTGGCAGACAGAAGGGAGCCAAATGAGCAGACATACTCAAATAATGTGCTAGTGCTGGTGTCAAATAAGGGGGGGCTTTTTTACTTAAGGTGTAAACATTTCTGTCCTTCCAACATCCTGAGAGACTGAAACCATACCATTCAAGAGAAGATGATGAGTTTTGGTCCTTCTTCAATGAATTTTACTGTCAAAGAATGTGATAGACAGGTGAAAAGGCATACAGGAATCTTACCCACCACAAGAGAGATACCATGCCCTTCATGACTTCCCCTTGCTCTACTTAAGTAAAAACAATCGAAGAAAGCCTGAATTCTCCATGGTGGTAAACAGTTCAGTTTCTAGGGTTGGTGCCACTGTCTTAGAAAAATCTTGACCCGGCAGTCTCCCTTATTTTAAGGCTCCAGACATGGACTAGCTTTATAACTGGGGGGAATCTACCAAACATTTGCTTTCCTTGGCATGTGAATAACTAAGGCAGATACCATTGCCTGCGTGCTAGTATCAGATTTATACTGCCTTTCTGTGCAGTGGCTACAAGTGCACACTATCCTGTCTGTTCAAGTAACACACCATGGCCCAGTATGTCTGAATAGATCAGGAAGAGCTCCGGTCTTATGTCCCTTTTCCGAGTCTGAACACAGAAGAATACTACCCTTAACTAGAGGAGGCTGATGTGAAGCTCCCTTTAATTAAAGTTCCATCTTCTCTGCAGTTAGTCCAATATCAGATGGATGTACCAACCTACCAAGTAATGTGCAAATCATCACAGACTGCAATGCGTTCAGCTGAAGAAGCGGTAACTCCATCCTATAACAGGTGGAAACAATGCACAGCTCTACAATTCAGTGACGGTATGATTGGTAACATATGACAAGCAAGCAATAAAGCCTAACACTGGAATTGTTATTGTGTAAATAATGCTCTCCCAGGGTTATTCCTCTAACACCTGTGGAATGGCATTATTTACACAATAACACACACCCTGGAGGCTATTACTGTGCATAGCGATTGAGCTATCAAACTGTTTTGTATTCGTTTTTTTTTTCCAATTAAAATCTCTCTCTCTCTCTCTCTCTCTATATATATATATATATATATATATATATATAAATATATATATATATATATATATATATATATTATCTATATATATGGTTTATTATCATAAGTGCGAACGGCACTCCTGCGACTGTCATATATTCGAACATGGAAGGTCGTAATCGGTAATGTCGAAGGCGAAATAATCAATCTAGGAATGGTTTACCATGGGTTGAGGTAGGTGTTCAGTATTATTCCAAACTACAAACATGTCCCCTACCTCGACCCGTGTTAAAACCATTCCTAGATTGATTATTTCGCCTTCGACATTACCGATTACGACCTTCCATGTTCGAATATATGACAGTCGCAGGAGTGCCATTCGCACTTATGATAGTAAACCTATATATATATATATATATATATATATATATATATATATATATTTTTTTTTTTTTTTTAAATATAACAGTCCCACTGCCTAATGTTAATTGCTGTTGGAGGAAGTATTTACATACAAAATACAAATTTGGTAAGTATTTAATATTTATACACACACACACACACACACACACACTTTTAAAAACACACATCATTACACTCAGGTAATAATGCAACCCACTACAAGTTTCAGACCTCCATACCTCTCAACTGCCCAGATTTTCGCAGAATGTCCAGACTTTTTGCCTTATTTTTTTAGTCTGTTTCTCATAAAATTTGTGGTTTGTTGGCAAATCACTGGGGTTGATATTACCAAATAATGAATTATATTGGAGTTGCAGAATTTCATACCTTTCATATAGTGCATGTTAACATAAATCCTGTTATTACAGCAACTCTGTAATCGCATAACAGCAATATTTAAAATATGTCCCTTCTGAACCTTTACCCCACGTTATTTTAGGTTTTATTCAGACTTCTTGAGCTAAGAGGTTGAGAGTTATGTATCCCTCTTAATTTTAAATAACTTGCATCCAATGTTCGCTTAACTGATCTCTCACACACACACTTCCACTTTCATGCACTCAAGTATCCATGCATTCAAACATGCAGACAGAAGCATGAACACGCTTACAGACACACACTGCTCGGGATTCAGTGAACTCTGTGAAGGCTTCGAGCAAAGCTTACACAGAGTTTACATGTGTGCACATTGACGTGCTGTGAGCAGCAGCGCTCATGGCATATTCAGGTCATGCACTGAGTTTAAACAGAAAGAAGAGCATTTTCTTGGCTGGCAACAGTGTAGCTGGCCAGGAAACCATGCAAGCAAACATGCATAGTGATCCTGCAAGTCAGAGCACTGAAGGTCCGCAGTTTTGCCTGTAATGCCCCAATGATCACCAGGGCTTAACAGACAATAGTTTTCATAGCTGTCAATCTGTTAGTGCAAGACATCTGGACAAAGGTGAACATAATGGGAGTACAATGACTCAGAAATAGGGACATATTTGCTCTTTAGAAATGTGCTAGAATAACAAGAGGTTTTTGTTAAGATACTTTCTTTTGAATTATGAAATTATGTTTGTAATTATTGAGTCACATCAGTCCTCAGATCATCCCAGTGATATGGCAGAAAACCACAAATTTGAAAAAATAACTCATCAAAAGATATACAAGGCAAAAATCTGGACAATTTGTGAAAAGTTAGAAAGATGAGAGGTATGATAGTTAAGTACACGGTCCAAACACAGTACAGGACAGCGTATACAGTGCAGAGTATTGTGAAATCTCATTCCTGGCATTCTGTACTGAAGTTGTGTACATGATCTGTAAGGGTACATAGACTGCCATGTAAAACAAATACTTAGGGGAAGTGTGTGTTCTGAATAGGGACACACAGATGAATTGTAGGAATGAACATAGGGAAAGAGGACAGGTAAAACAACCTAGTGTACAGCAGATGAGGGCATGTCAACAGAAGACAGTTGTAGCAGCAACACCAAGCACATATTGGTATGGTACAGTAGGGACTGCACAGTGAAAATGTGTATTATGTGACTGCAACACAAGGTGAAATAACAATGGGGAAGATGTCTATGCACTTATAAAGGAAGTATTTTTGTGCAATTTGTTCATTAAAGTCTGATGAAGCATCCGTTGAGATGTGAAAGCGCTTACTGAACTGAAATAAATTACTGAATAGTTGTTGCCCTGTGTGCTCTCTCTTTTTTTGTACTGGACAAGTTTGTGTGATGTTAAGAGGAGCTCAGCAGTGCCAAGCAGAAACTAATTAAATAATTGAAATTGGAAGGTTAATCTGACACTTGCCTTAGTTTAAGGGGTATCTTCTGATGTAGTCTGGAAATATACACTGGAAATTGAAAGGTAACTGTTAGGCTAGTTAAGTTTGCACACATGCACTGGGGTTATAAATGTAATGATACATCTGTTTTTGCCTTTATACACTGAGAAAAATTATTTGTACACTGTGAGATTCAAACCTTGGCATAAGGAACAAAACACTTTCTTCCACAGTGTTGATTTTCCATCATTGCCACAGAAGAACTGCTGCTCAGACATTTAGGAATCATGCATAAATATAAGTGACAGTTTGAGGTGTTACACATGTATGTGTGTCACCTGACATGGTTACTGGATACAGATCCAGTTGTGTGTGTCTTATGTAATTGTGAAGGTCATGCAAGTCCAGATAGCAAAATTATACTTTGAGAAATATACTAGACAATACACCCTTAGTCATACATCTGAAAACACAATAATGTCTCATTCCCTCATACATACAATTCATATCAGCTCCCCATCTAACGTCCTCATACATATAATTCATATCAGCTCCCCCATCTAACGTGCTATAAGTGAATGTGAATATAATCAGAAGTGCTACAACAGTAAAAGTGTATGGGGTATCCTGTATTAGAACACATGGCCATGTCCTACACTTACAACTATTGCCACAAGAATGTTGAAAACACTTCTCTATTTTTAAGTTAATTGCTACAAAAGTACAGCTGTGTACACTTACCATAAATGTAGATGTTCGAGTGTATTCATTGTTCCAGTCATTGCATTTGGGTAATCTGCTGGCAGGTTGCCCTCAGTCAGCCTGATTAACAAAGTCTTGGGTCCTATGTTGGTTGCTGTCCCTTCTTCCATGACATCATGTCGTCAGGGGTATAAAACATGCAGCCGACGCCATTTTCATCAGTTTTTCTTGCCCCAGATGTCAGGTCCCCCCCCCCAAAAAAAAAAAAAAAAAAAATATATATATATATATATATATATATATATGGGTATAATTTAGAACACAAACAATATACCTCCAATCAAAAGCAAATACACCAAAAAGGCTTTTAAGAATATTAAAAGAAAGAAGAGGTATAGTAAGAGAAAAACAGGGGGCTGGAGGGTGGGTAACCAGGACTGCAACAGTGAATACACTCAGACATCTACATTTATGGTAAGTGTACACAACTGTACTATGTTCTTCGTGTTTCCCTGTTGCAGTCATTACATTTGGGTAGATTCCCAAAGCTATGGTTGGGAGGATGGATTTATACAGAATTAGGAGCAGCTATAAGGCCCTGCAGGACAGCAGTGGCAAAGCCAGCTCTGGATTTAGAGAAGAGAGGTAAATGGTAATGTTTGGTGAATGTATGAACTGAGATCCAGGTAGAAGCTTCTAGAATGTCTCTGGTAGGAACCCCTCTGAGAAAGGCTGCAGAAGTAGACATAGCCCTGATGGAATGAGATCCGATCCCCTTGGGGATAGGTTTACCATGGTGCACATAGCAGAAATGAATACAATGGCTTATCCATTTAGAAATAGTCTGCTTTGAAATAGGTTTTCCCTCTGCCCCTGCAGCAAATGCCACCAATAGTTGCTCAGATTTTCTTAGAGGGTTGGTCCTGTTTAAGCAGAATCTAAGTTGTCTGTGCACATCCAATGAATGCAGAATCTGCTCACCCTTGCTCTGTGGATTGGGAAAGAAAGTTGGCAGATGAATGGTCTGATTAAGAGCCACACTGGATACCACCTTAGGCATGAAAGATGGACTGGTCCTGAGAGCCACCCTGTCTGGATGAAAAATAAAGAAAGGCTCCACTGCCATACAAGCCTGTAATTCTGAAATCCATCTAACTGAAGTAACTGCTAAAAGAAAAGCTGTTTTCCAGGAGAGAAATTTTAAATCTGCCGTAGCAGCTGGCTCAAAAGGAGGTAGAGTGAGTTTTTCCAAAACAAAATTGAGGTCCCATGCAGAAGCTGGTGGTCTCCTGGGAGGTCTTACATTTTTGGCCCCTCTGCGGTACTGCTTTAGCTGAGGATGAGAAAAGAGGGGAGGCTCTGTGTTGTAATGAGCTGAAATGGCAGAGGCACGGATTTTTATAGAAGAAAAAGATAGGCCCTTGTGAAGCCTCTCAGTTAAATAATGCAGAATCTAAGGAATATTGGGCATTGCTGAGCTTATTCACTGTGCTTGGTTCCAGGCACAGAATCTTTTCCATTTGTCTGCATAAGATTTTCTAGTACTAGGCCTGCTAGCCTCCAAAATGACATCCATCACAGGTTTGCTGAGAGAAGTAACAGGTGAAATTAGTTGATTAGCCATGCTGCAAGATTCAGAGTTTGAAGCTGAGTGTGCAGAATTTGATAGTTCTGCTGAGACAGTAGGAAAGGTGTCAGAGGCAGGTACCACGGAGGAAGGTGTGACATATTGCATAGGAGCAGGTACCAGTGTTGGCGAGGTCAGTCTGGAGCAATCAATATCATTTTTGTTTTTTCCTGTCTGACTTTTAGTAAGACCTTGGAGAGCAGAGGCAGAGGAGGAAAGGCATAGACTGATAGGTTTTTCCAGCTGAAGGACAGAGCATCCACTTTCCAAGCTTTTTTGTAATGAATTCTTGTGCAGAATTTGTCCAACTGATAATTTTGGGGTGAGGCAAAAAGATCTATGTCTGGGCTCCCCCATTTGTGTGTCAACATGCTGAAGATTTGTGGATCCAGTTTCCATTCGTGTGGGTCCATAAGATTTCTGCTTAGTGCGTCTGCCAGAATATTTTGCTTTCCTGGCAGGAATTGAGCTTGTAGATGTATTTGGTAGGTCAAGGCCGTGCTCCACAATGCATGGCTAGTCTGCAAAGGGGGTAGGAATGGGTACCCCCCCTGCTTGTTTATGTACCATATGACTGTGGTGTTGTCTGTCTATCAGTAGTTGTCCTGGATGAAGATAGTCCTTGAAGGCTGTCAGAGCATTTTGTACAGCTAGCATTTCTTTCTGGTTGATATGTAGGTGCATTTGATTTGGGCTCCATTGAACCTGAATGCATATCCCTGCCAGATGCACCCCCCAAGCATAATCTGATGCTTCTGTAGTCAGGGTTTGGGCAGCAGGGCGTGGAGAGAATGACAGTCCCTTGTTTTGGTGGCAGGCCTCTGCCCACCATAGGAACTCTAGCTGCAGGCAAGGAATGATAGGAATCATCGTTTCCAGGCTGTGACAATGTTGACTCCATAAGCTTTTTAGGTACCAGTGAAGTTTCCTCATATGCAGTCTTGCATATGGAATTATTAGGATGCAGGAGGCCATGAACCCAAAGGCCTGCAGAATTTGTCTTGCAGACAGCTGGGTTTTTGTGGCCATCTGTTTGAAGTAAGTCATCAATTGAATTTTTTTTTTGGCATAAGGTAGGTCCATCTGGGCAGTTGTATTCAAGCTTGCACCCAAGAATGTAATTATTTGAGAGGGTACCAGTTGTGATTTATTTTCGTTTATGGTGTACCCTAGACAAGTTAAAAGTCTTTTTCCAAACGCCAGATGTTTTAGAAGAGTGCCCTTGTTTTCTGCCTTAATTAGACAATTGTCCAGGTAAGGATAAATCTGAATGTTTCTTTGTCTGTAAAATGCAATTACTGGTGCCAGGCACTTTGTGAAGACACTGGGCGCAGTAGATAAGCCAAAGGGCAGTGCAGAGAACTGGTAATGCAAATAGCCTGCTTTGAAGTGGATGTATCTTCTGCAAGATTCCCTGACTGGGATATGCAGGTAAGCCTCTTTTAAGTCTAGAGTTACTAACCAGGCATCCTTGCCTAGCATAGGCAGTAACTGTTGTAGAGTCAGCATCTTGAATTTTGGAATGTCCAGAAATGTATTTAGAATGGATAATTCCAGAATTGGACACCATGATTTGTCTTTTCTGGGTACCAGGAAAAGTCTTGAATAAAAACCTTGTCCTTTTTCTGGTACTGGTTCAATAGCCCCCATATTCATGAAGGACATAACTTGTTTCTGGGCCTCTGCCCACTGATTTGGAGGCAGATCTGGTCATCCGTTTGGGATTGGCAACGTGTGAAAATGAAATCTGTATCCCTGGGATACTATGTTTAAAACCCACTTGTCCTGGGTAATTAGTTGCCAGTTTCGTGCATGAAGTGCCAGTTTTCCCTCCAAAGGGGTGGCCAAAAGATAAGTGCTTGGTGATTGCAGTGGAAAGTCATTCGTAGGAAGGTGCCTTGTTACTTCCAGATTTGGAGGTGGAGGTACCCCATTGTTTTGTTTTATAAGTTCCTTGTGATTGAAACCTGGAGCCTTTGGAATGTCTGGGTTTGACCTGAGCAGCTCTGGTGGGTAATGGATAGGACCAGTTCTTAGTAGGCCAGTGCCTACCGAACCTGAGTGGTTGCACTTGTAGGAAATCTTTTACAGTCTGCATAGATTTAGCTTTATCTTCCATCTTTTTCAAAACTTATTCGGCCTTATTACCAAATAGACTGTCCTGTTGTAAAGGAGCATCCAAAAATTTTGCTTTAACATGATCAGGCAGATTTTGCTCCTTTAGCCAAGCATGCCTTCTTATCACAGATCCAGTTACAGCGGCCCTGCAAGAGGCCTCCAAGGAATCAAAACCACATTGCAAAGTATGCTTTCCAACTTGTTCAGCTGAATGCAATAAATCCTGCAACTCTTTATTTTCCACACAGTCAGAAATCAACATCATTTTCTGTTTAAGTAAGCCCATGACATGCTGCTGATATCTAAGCATATGAAATTGATGGCTTAAAGCCCTGATTGCCAAGGTTGCAGACGTGTAAACCTTCTTACCCCATCTGTCCAGCGCTCTGGAGTCTCTATCAGAAGGGGTAGGACTTTTAGCAGTAGAAGCCTTAATACCCTTGAGACCCTGAGAAATGGTTTCAGGGTCAGCAGTAGGGTTTTTAAAGAGGAATTTGTGGGAGTCAGGAACCCTGTAATATCTGTCTGGCTTACTAGGAGCCAGAGGCAGGGAATCAGGAGCCATGCTGGATTCTGAGAAAACAATGTCTAGAACAGGAGGTACAACCAAAGGCCTATGCTGAGGAAGAAGAAGGAAATCCCTAAGCCTCTTTTTAGATTCTGAGAAATCCTGACTCTCCCAGTGAAAGTGTTCACTTAAGGTATGCAAAGTTTCTCCAAAAGAAAAATCCTCAAGAGAGAAGCAGAAGGGATGGAATCTTCTGCATCAGAGGCCTCATAAGGTGGAATAGATAATTCCTGATCAGAAGAAATAGAAACCTGATCTGATGATTCATAGTCAGTGCCTTGCCTAGGCCTCTTAGCAGGAGGGGGATGGGTAACCCCTGATCAAGGTAATTAAATCCTCAACCATTTTGATCATTTGTTTTCTAGGCATAGGGGCCTGTGCACATGGCCTAAGCATTGGATTTTTAGACATAGAAGTTGATTTTGGCCTTAGTTTTGAAGATGGCATCGGTTTTATATTCAAATCTTTAGGCCTGAAAACACCCTCAGAAGCCGGTGCCTGCTCAGCAGTTCTGGACCCATCTAAGGTAGAGACATCCACAGGTTCAATACTTAAAGTGTCTTGCGGCATACCGGACTCTGAATGGGTCTCAGTAGAGGCCTGCGAATCAAACATAGCGGGTATCAGGGGCTGCAAAAGCGCCTCACTGAGTACCAGTAAACCAGTGACTGGCTTAGGAGAAGCTTCGTCATCTGCTTTGGACCTCGACGGTCTGTCTTTTTCATTTTTTTTTTAGGTATTCCGGTAGTCGGATTGCTAACCGACGACATTTCTGGATAGTTAAATCTTGAGCCAAAATATTTTGATGCAAAAATATACCGATGCTTAATAGTGTGTTGATTAAATTTAGCACAAAACCGACAGCTAGGCACATTGTGGTCAGAGCCTAGGCAAGGAATACAGTACAAATGAAAATCCTTATGAGGTATTTGCTTCCCACTAGTAATACAATTATTAACTTTTACTGACATCGGTAAGGAGCAAGAAAAAGTTTCCCCAATGGGGTACTTAGCTTTAGGTTGAAGACTTTGGTTCTGAAACTCAAAAATGAAAATTTCAGGAGTCGGCCGACCGGCACTTGTGAAATGCTTCTGCTTCAGGCACCGCGCGGCAAGAAAGACTGATGAAAATGGCATCGGCTGCATGTTTTATACCCCTGACGACCTGACGTCATGAAAGAAGGGACAGCAACTGACGCACGACCCAAGACTTTGTTAATCAGGCCGACTGAGGGCAACCTGCCAGCAGATTATCCAAATGTAATGACTGCAACAGTGAAACATGAAGAACATCTGCACTGTCTCAACAGTAAAAATAGGTTGCACACCCTGTACTAGATCCCAGGACAATCTGTACTCCAGCCTTACACTTACACCTGTTCCCACAGGACTAGTTACATGACATGTCCTAATCATTCTTAAGTTCTCTGTGTTAACCACCATGCAACTCCACTTAGCATGTTTGTGCAGTGCCCAACAGATTTAGCTGAATGTATCAGGTTTCGATTACTGGCTGAGTCCTGTCTGCAGATGTTCGATGGCTGCAGCTGTTGGGGAATCTTGCTAACCGCCGCAGCATTGCATGATAGAATGCAAAAATTGCAGCGATGTATTGTTTTTGACCATTGCTCTTTTACAGACACCCTGTTTGCAGGTGTTCTGTCTGCTTCCTGGGAGGGCCACTAGTCTGAGTTTGCCCACTGCCACTCTTCGCACAAACGAGATAACTACAGCCAGACCTGACATTCATTTTTCTCTGTTTCCCTCATTCATGCTAAGCTGAACATTGTGCAAACACTGATCCAGAAATGAAATGAGGAATAGCAATCTATGACATACACACTACAAAATGTTAGTGCACATGACATATTTCTACAAAGGTCTAGATTTGAACCCTCACTCCAATGAACCTTTACAACACAGTAAGGGTGCCTTATCCCTCTTTGCCACACAAACACATTTGCAGTAAGGAACTGAAATCATTCTGCATACAGCAAACTGCAAAATCATCTACAGTACTATGAAACCATATAACAGCTATTTGTGCATTTATTAATTTTGGATGTAGCAGTGCACTGAGTGATCACACAACCAGTTATGAGTTCTGCTTGCAAATATGCAGATCTGTGTTACGCCTCTGTGTTTGTTGCTCATTCTTCTCTTATCTGACCAGTAATCTGACACATGCAGTCTGTAAACTATTCTACATCATTGTCCTTAAAATGTCTGAAGATATTAAATGGTAATAATATAATATGCAGTTGCCAACTAACAAAGAACATGTTGGGTGTTAATGAACAGAACCTGCGAATTGTTTGCTGCTTACTTACATTTCCAACCTTGACAAAATTACCAGGTACAACTTTGTAAGGCTAACCTGACACTCCCACGGGATGTAGGGCAGTCTGCATTGCTGTTGTGTTTTCCTTCTCCCTACCAGTAATCATTCACAGTTGCAATCCATTAAAAACAAACACAGGAGGAGTGCCTGCGCTATGTTTACATCGCTACACGGAGCCATGTATTTGGGATTCAACAATTCTAATGAGTTCACACCTGATTTGCATCATCACCATGTTGACAGCCTTGAATCTACACCATAAAAAGGCAAACACGTAGCTAAGGAATCTGAAGGTGAGGAGACTTGTTTATGTGGAGAACACAGAAAAGAGGCTGTTATTTTGGGATATATCTGCACAGAGGATTACTGAACCTGAGAAGGTATACTTGCATTTTGTCAGCTACATACTGCATATGCTGATATATATATATATATATATATATTAGAAAGACTACACTTTTAGGGCATTTCACAGGTATACATGATTGGCAATACCTTAAAAAGGAATGTTCAGGGACAGTTCATTTGATAGCACTTTTAGTATTTCAATGATAGTTTGTTAGCAAAATGTGTCATCTGCCTGGTCTTTTGGGGGTGGGGGAGCAAAGCTGCATTTCTGTTACGGTAAAAACAAAGATATGTTGCTATTGTTACTCTCCTTTTTTTGCATCCAGCATGTTGCTCATATTTCATATCTCTAGACTGTTTTATGTCTCTCCAGTGGGTAATACTAAAACGCTAGCTTTTCTGTTTTACCTGAAAACAGTTATTTTGTAGTTATGTGATAGTTATGTGTACTATCCTTCTGTCATTTAGGACAGCTAGGACTATGGCACCCATGCATCTCAATCCCCAAAAAACACCCTTCACTGACCTTGAGAATCAAATTATTGTGGAGGATTTAGGCAACATGATGCCTTCCTGCATGAGAGGGGATGTGGACATATGTCAGGCAAATTGCAAATCTGTCAGCAGATAGCTGCAGACATGAATGAAGTAGTTGACATAGCAGGGTATATGGGTCAGGTGCACCACAGGGCCAATAACATGATCTCAGCTGCACAGAGGAGAACAGCTGCAATACTGAGTGTGCTGCTACCGAGCCACCAATAACAGCAAATGAAGAGTTCCTCTCCACTGTCAGGTATCTAGATATCCCAGGAAAGTGCAGAACAGCATGTCATCAGCATGTTTCAGGGATAGCAAGCATGTCCCAGGAGGACCTTCCAGTTAGGCTTTTGTATCTGAATTGTTAAATACTGTTGTATAGTAAAACAATTTAAATCAATACATAGTTCTATTTCACAAGATTTTTGGAGGGGAGAGGGGATTGAAGAATGCTACAGTTAACAACACATTCTAATTGAGTACACAAGGGCTTAGGTTGGACTTGTCATCCAAGTTCTTGTCGAAAGTACATTAATGGACATATAAAGGGAAAAAGTATTACCCCCATGTGTTACTGTTAATTGGGATGATGTTACCATTACCATCTGGCATAGAGAACATACCATCATCTGCACATGGTAAGCCAAACATTTTTATGTTAGTACTGATAAGCAGTTCAAAGAAAGATTTTATACTGTGTGATGCTGATGTAATGACTGTTGTGTGTATTGCTGTACTGTCTAACAGTGGCACCACTGTTATGCTGGACTATAGTAGTGTAGATATTAACTGTTCCTGTGTTTGTTGCTTACTATCACAAGTGATCCTGACAGTGAAAGTGTGGGACTTCTGCCACCTGATGTCAGAGTATCAACAGAGTCTGATGATGACGGTGGCCAAACAGAGGTACAGAGGGGTCGTAGAGGTCGAATCTGACGCTGAGATTGACATACAGCCTGTGACGCCTCTGCACTGGTCCAGTAATCAAGGAGCCTCAATCCTCACGTTCACACTCAGAGGATAAGTACACATACAGTAAAGTGCAATTTCCCTTAAGAGCACACAGAGATCACAGTCAGTCTGGGGATGGTTTTTCCCTCTTTCTCCAGATCCCCAATAAGACTCCCCGCTGGTGCAGCTATAGGGTTAAGATCTCAGCTGAGGGGCCAAGAAAAGACCTCCAGCACCCTCTCTGTCCAGCCAGCGCTTTGTGCCCCAGCCCAAGTATCTGACAAGCAAACACACTTTGAGATTGGATTTTATATATATATATATATATATATATATATATATATATATATATATATATATATATATATATATAGACACACACACACACCTAGGGAAGGCTGGCAAAAATTTACTAGCTATGCCCCCTTCTGCCCAGACTATAAAGTAGTTTCCACTGCCACCAGCCCCAATTATCAACTACTATAAGGCCCTTCCAAAGGGTGTTCAATCCTACTGTGTAATATCGCTACTAATCCAAATGTTAGTCTGACCAAGACTTGCAATGCTATTTAGGAGGGGCCTGTACAGTGTCACCAAATACATATGCAAGTACTCTGAGAGCTTAAATATGTCTCACACATATCAGCCACTAAGATAGGTGTAAATATATTTAATAATAAATAATAAAAGAACAAGACAATACTCAGTCAATCAACACAGTAACTTCAGAGGTCAAAATCACAGGAAATATTTTAAAACAACACTGCAGGACACTCTCATATAAATACAGAAAACATCTACACTAATCTTTACTATATTCCTAGCTATATCTAAATGAGATACTATGCCCTAAATCTTACTTACAGAGCAAAGCAAGTGCAGATGGTGATGATGAGTGGATGTTCCTGCTTGGTCAAAGACAAAATACAAAATGCACAGTCACCTCTCAGAGAGTTCTTAAATATATATCAAATATTATTGCTGGATTAGCTTGGATGATATAACTTTTTGTCATGTGACTTCAGTTCCCAGGCTAAAACAGAAACTAACAAAATTTAACATTTCTGTGTTAAAAATACATATCTCTTAGAACTGTGTAGCTGCCAGGGAGTCATAAAGCAATAAAATACTTTTTGCATTTTAAAGCTAGTAATTACTTCTGTTTCAAGACCATACAAAAACTTCTCACTCTAGACATTGTGTCTGCTACATTGGAACTGAGACACAACTTTTACAGCACAATCATAAAGCAATCTAATTTCAATTTATTTTCTGTTCTAAGTCAGCAGGGCATGCTGGGCTTACATTTTAGCTCAGTACATAACATGCAGTTCTGTATAAATTATATCAATATTCACAAAAGATATTCAATTATTTACAAAATTCCAGATATCTGGGCTGGCAATATTTCCCTGCATCACACAGCCATCCTCTGAAATTCCATCGGACACAGCCAGTAGGCCTATGCCTACCCATGTCAGTGAGCCCTCGCATATTGGACAGGTGGAAGGTGAGATAATCAATCAGAGAACTGTGGTTACTGCGGCTTCAGTGCCTGGTGACTCTGGCCACAGCCAAAGTGTGGGCAAGGTGCCAAGAAGGAAGGTTGTTCGGGGTGCTTGCAGGAGGCCTACTGTCCATCCTCCAACTAATCCAGGTGTCTTCCTGTGCCACTCAATACATGTTTAGGGCCATTATGTAGGCTCAGGCACATTCCCACAGATTCTCTAGAGAAATGCTTAGGTGGTAGATGTAGTACAAGCTGACATGCGTGACTGCCTCCACATTGTTGGTGATTCAGTGGATCGGATGAATGACATGTTGGAATGAGTGACGTCTGTAATGGAACACCTGCTGGAAGAGGGAAGCCATCCTCGTGGACGTAGGTCAGCCACATCATCTGATGTTGGCCAACATGGCCATGCCCAATCATGCTCCCATAGTGGCCGTATTTCCATTGCTGTCAGTGGTTGAGCTGTTCACACCCAAACATGGCAGGCCATTGGGATGTAGTCCTGGGCATCCTCATGAGGGTAGCTTGTCCAGCTAATATCAATCATGTTCAGGTAGCAGCAGTGCATCTGACTGTAGGCATGGATGTGCCAGTTCAACTCCTAACAGAGCCAGTTCTCATGGTCGGGTACGACAATGATGAACTGCCACCTCTATAATGCATGGCTCACACCTGTCCAACATACCAAGACAGAGTTAGCACAGAGCTTGGCTGTGTTGATACAGACACTCACCCACTAATTTCACCTGGAGGATCCACAGACACACAACAGTTACATGGTTCAGCCATGAACTTAAAACTCGTTTTATCTTACTAGCCATTAGTTGTTTTATCCTGGATGTTGATGCCTGTGACACCCCCAGCATGTCCCCTGTTAGTCTCTGAAGGATACCTGTAGCTAAAATTCTAAGTGCTACACTAAGTGGGTTCCTCTCGGTTTGCCCTGGCTCTGAGTTGAGGACGACAGAAGTTGCAGAGTTCCTGCAGTGTGTCTGTCCACCCTGTAGCACTTTACAATTTCCACATCAAGTAGACTGGGATAAGTTACTTGGGGTCTGAAAACTCTTCTCCTTCTTGGCCTTGGTCTATTAGTAGCAGTATAGACTTTAGCCTGTTGCACATACACATGAGTTAAAGCAACTGCAGCCCCTAACGTCGTTTCTGTATAGACTCCTTTCCATGGCTGTATTCTAGTAGGTTTTGGAATTTGCAGGAAAACCCAACACGGAGTCTACATGGTTGCTTTATAGCCTGTTGAATAGCTCCTCCATTTTGGATTGATTGATTAGCACACAATTAAGTTGCGTATGCTGTAGTCTGCATGCCACAGTGTTTACCTTGTTTGCGTGGCTGTGCATGGCTCTACACACCATGTAATACTGCTTATTGAATCCAAAACAGTGCGCTACTGTGATGCGCACACTGTGTAAACAGACCATGTAGGCTTTATTGAGTCTGGCCGACACACTTTTCTATTTTTGTTTATTATCCTTTTGATTTACTTTTGCAGTCGCTTAGCAGCAAAAGCATTGCTTAGTGAGTGTACAATGCGATCGGTATCACTATCGCTTTCATACACACACAAGCACGCATGTGCGCACATGCACACACGCGCACACACACACAGACATATACACACACACACACACACACACACACACACACACACACACACACACACACACACACACACACACACACACACACACACACACACTTTTCTATTTTTTTTTATTTAATTTTACACTTACTAAACTGAAAAAGGTGCTGGCCATTAGCTTTCTTTCAGTCTGAGTTATATGGCACCTTAGTATGTTGCCATTAAATGGCAGACTTGTTTTTCAGTGGGAATTACCTGTATAATAACACCCTGCTGGAGAGCATTCAGTCTTCAGTTGTACAGGTCGCCCATTCTCTAAGGTCCCATGAAAGCTAATTTAGACAGTCTTGTAATGGTCTGAAGTCTCAGGACCACTGGCAGAATTAGTACAGGCTGCGTGTAAGGACCCCAATGACTCAACAGCAAACAGAGTGCGGACTCACAGAGGGGATTCAAGTGGGAGTGCATCAAGACATAATTCTGAGCCCACTGTTGTTCATACTGCTGATGGACTATATTAGTAACCAGGCTGAAGGGAACAGATTAATAAAGCTGTTGTATGCTTATGATGTGTCATTACAAGCAGGCGCTGAAAAAGAACTTCATTAAATGATTGGGAATAGACTGCAAAATTGAAGGACATGGGATGAAATTAAGAAAAGATAACTGCCACGGATACAAACTGGGGAAAAACAGAAGCTGAAAACTGAGATAAAAAGGAAAATAGTGGAACAGGTTAACAGCTTCAAGGAAGTCTGAATAAGGTGGTCAAAACTAGAATCAGAGGGCCTGAAGCCAACTGGCACAAATTGTCAGCAGTAGTGTGCAAAAGAAGAATGCCAAAGAAGCTAAAACATAATGTGTACAAAACAGTGGTACAACCAGTACTACTGTATGATACAGAAACCTGGGCAGTAAAGGCAGAGCAAATGAAGTCAGAGGTGATGGCGATAAAGTTCCTAAGACAAGTGGTAGGATGTACACTGCAGGACAGGCAAAGAAATGAGGACATAAGAGCAGAAGCCAAAAGTAGCTCCAACTGCAGAAAAGCTCAAAGAGAACAGATTACGGTAGTTCAGGTACATGTGCAAGAAAGCAGATGATTTGGTGAAGATTTGCGAGAAACTGGAAAAAAGCAGGAAGAAATAAGGACATCCTGCAGAGGTGGGTGGACTGTATGACAGAAGAAGCTGCAACAGTAAAACAGGACTGTCGAAGAATGTAGGAGAGTGGCAATGAATCAAGAGAGGTGGGAATAGATGACAAGGCACCCCAGCTCATGCAGAAAATGGGGAAGAAGGGATTGATGATGAGGAATATGACTGGGAGAAATAATGTAGTGCTCTACAACTCAGTGACAGCGCCATGACATTAGTAGACATCACTGAAGGCATGATGGCTCTGTAACTTAATCACCCACTGAAGGACCCTCATTGGCAGGTTGGTGAGTGGAGCAGTGAAGAAAGTGGCTGATATAAATCCCATAAACCAAAGAGTGACCATGCTTCACCAAACTCTACATCCCCAAGGATGCTAAGAGTAGGGTCTAGACTACTGAGAATGGAAATTATCCAGCCATGTAAATGCAGGTAATATTATCAGATGGGACAATACAAGACTTCTCCAATTAACTGGTTACCTCGCTCAAGAAGTGTGACCACAGAAAGACCCAAGTAAGGGGGGGGGCATTAACAGAATATATATATATACATATATATATATATATATATATATATATATATATATATATATATATATATATATATATGGGTCAACTTTGAAACATCTAAAACCCATAACATCTAATTTCATAACACTGAGACCAGAACATCTAAAACTCAAAACATATAAAACCCATAACATCGAATTTCATAACATCTAACACTACAAATCACAAGAAAATAACATCCCCTCCACATATAACGACACCAAACTACCAAACACATGCTTTACTATGCTTCTGCAAGGGGGCAAGCCCCATGCACTCCCCTGTAAATTAAATATACCAACTCCAAGATCGCACTAGAGTGGGAAAAATTTAATTTCCTAATCCCACTGTATCAAGCCCCCCTTTGTTATTGTTTACTCGGGTAGTACATTGATCTCAGTGGACCATTTGCAGACTCAGCCCAGGTGAATAGGATAATGCCATCATGTCATCTTAGAAGGGAAGAAAAAGACGTTTCTTCTCCTTTACGGCCTCCACCATCAAGGCAAGAACCTTTGTAAACACTTTGAGCTTACAGGAGAGATTAAGCAGCAACACTTAATGCTAAAAGTGAAACCCGCTTAGACCAAACCAAAAGAAAGTTACATGAGCACTCCAGACAATGACAGGCCAGAAGGCATCCATAATGTCCACCATCACCATCTAGATAACAAGATCAGCAGTGGCACAACAACAAGGACAGTCACCATCCAGAAATCACAGTTATGTAAAATCTCACCATAAGAGTGGATGCCCTGTTTTTAACTGCTGCAGTATTCATTACATCTGGAATATCTTGCTAAGGATAGCCCAATGTCCAGCCATTATACCAAAGCTTTTACATCCTCCCAGTTTTGTACATCAGACGTATGCTCCTTGTGCAAGCTTAGGACATAAGGTGATGTTTGCACTCTCAGTACTCAGAAGGGAAGTGCCCCAGGACAATTACAGCAACTACTGGATAAAGAAAGGCATGTGCACCCAGGAGGGAAGTGGAATATGGCAAAAAAGGGAAAGACCCCTTCTGCCCAACTGAAAAAAAGAGAGAAAAGGGGGAAAGAGGGAGGGACTGAATACTGTAATAGTGAAAAGTAGGACATCTACTGTTATGGTAAGATGTTATACAACTATACTATGTCATTCCTTATCATTGTTGCAGTATTCATTACACGTGGGAGATGATCAAAACTACTGTAAATGATGGAAGGAGGAAAGCACAGAGAAACCCTCCACAAACCCATGGAAAATAGCATGGGCAAACCTTGCCCTGGCTCAGGATATGACGTCCAACTTAAACTGCTTACTGAAAGTGTGGAGAGAGGACCAAGAAATAGCTTCTAGAATGGATCTAGTATCCAGACCCTTGAAGAAAGCTCCAGAAGAGACTACTGGTCTCATAGAATGAGTTCAAACTGAAGCTAAAAGCTGTTTACCATGAAAGGAATAGCAGTCCTAGAAATCCAGGAGATGATTCACTTAGAAACTGCTAAACCCAATGTCCTGGCATTAATAGAAACAAAAAGCTGCTCAGATTTGCAGATAACATTAGTCTTATCTAAATAATATCTGAGCTGTCTATTTAAATACAAGGTGTAAAGAACCTTCTCACTGGCAGATTGTTGGGAAGGAAAATAGGAAGAGAGTTGGATAGACTGACTGACAACTCATCCACCACCTCAGATATAAAAGAAGGATTAGTAAGCGACATCTGCCTCCATGAAAAATCAAAAAGAGAGAACACAGCATCAGAGCCTGAAGTTCAGAAACTTTTTTGGCTGAAGTAACAGCCAACAACAAAACAATCCTCCAGGTGCAATGTTGCAAGGAAGAAGAAAAAGTAAGCTTGAAGGAAGCCTGGGTTAGCTTTTCAAAGACAAAATTAAGGTCCCAAGAGGAAGGAATAGATTTTCTTGGAGACCTAATATGAAGGAAGTCTTTAAGGAATTGTTTGACCTCAAAACAAGAGGCCAACAGCTGGTTCAAGGGCAGTCAAGCAGAGATTGCTGACAGGTGAGCTTTAAATAGAAGACTATGAATATGCTAGGACAGTATGGATCAGCTCACACAAGTAAGAAAGGACCAAAAGGCCCCCACTGAAAAGGGATCCTCATAATGCTGAAGACACCAAACAAACAGAAAATCTCTTCCACTAAGCCATATAAGATTTTCTGGTAGTGGTTTTCCTGGACTGCAGAATCCTGATCACATCCTCAGAAAAGTATTGTCTATATGGAATCAATACCCTACTATCCAATGTGTCAATTGAAGAGTGGACAAGTGAAGGTGAATGTGAAACCCCCTCATCTTGTCTGAGAAGATTCAGCCAATGAGGTAACTTGTGATAATTGCTCCTAGCCATGTCAAAGAGAATAGGGAACCAATGCTGTCTGAGCCAAAAAAAGTCATCAGCAAGACTGTGGGGGAGTCCTTCACAATCTTCTATAGAACCCTGGGAAGGAGAAGACGACAAGTGTAGGCATATAGGAACATTCCCTTCCAAAAAAGGACATGGTATCCACCTTCCAAGTCAGAGGACTTGGGAGTCTGGAACAGAACCAAGGAAATTGTCTGTCAAGAGGGAAAGCAAAAAGATCCACTCAAAAGAATACCCCACCAATGTAGTATGTCCAGAAACATCTGTCTGTGAAGCATTCATTCATGAAGTTGTGTTTTGGATCTACTCAGACAGTTTGCCACAAGGTTATGTTTTGAAGGGATATAGACTGCCTGAAGGGTTATCTGATGGCTAATAAAGTTTGAAAAGAAGGTAAGATTTTGTGCCCCCTTGTTTGTTGATGCACCACATGACTGTGGTACTGTCTGTAACGACTTTTAATGGGCCTGGAGACCAAAGAGAATGGATGCCTGTACAGCCAGAATGAGCTCTCTCATCTCTTTTATGTTGATGTGGTCTGACCACTGATGAAGAAGCCAGAGACCCTGATCATTCATATTGTTGGAAGACGCTCCCTACTCCTGATTGGAAGCATCTGTAAAAAGCTCTTTAGAAGGGGTAGGAATCTGAAAAGGCAGGCCTGGATTGAGGGAGAACCACCAAATCCACCAATGAAACTTGAGTTTGAGACAGGGTAGTAGAGGAATGAGAAACTCTAGAGAGTGGCAATGTTGGAGCCAAAGCAACTCTGGGGTACCAATCAGGTTCCTCATATGAAGCTTGGGAAAGGGAATCATGGGGATGGCAGATGCCGTGAGCACCAAGTTTCTGTGAAATTCCCTTGGAAGAATGAGAGAAAGGGGGAGCATAGATTGGAAGTAGGTTAAGAGACAGAACCTTGAGAGATGGCAGAAAGGCCAACATTGGGATAGTTTGGATTCTGCAACCCAGAAAAATATGTTCTTTAGAATGAGTCTGAGCTAACTTCTTGAAATTAATGGTGAACCTCAAACTGTGCAGAATGAGGACAGTAAAGTATAGATCCTGAAGAATCTGGGATTGAGACGGAGCCTGAAGAAGCAGCTCATCCATTCTCTAAAGCCATCAAAAGGCTATCACAGGGGCCAGACATTTGGCGAATAACTTTGGTGTTGTAGAAAGACCAAAGAGCAAAGCAGAGAACTGAAAATGAGAGGAAGAAACACAGAAACGTAAAAACGTCCTGAAGAAAGAGTGAATGGGAATATGAAGACAGGCATCCTTTAGGTCTACAGAGACCAGAAATGTTTGGGGAAGCAAGAGGGGAAAATAGTCCTGAAAGAAGGAATCTTTAAAGAGGTGTTGAGAAAGGACAGATGAAAAATGGGCCTTCATGACCTCTTTTTCTTAGCAGCCAGAAACATCCTGGAGTAAAATCGTGTTTCCTCAATGGGATTCTGGAACATATTGGATAGTTTCTCTGATCCAATAGATCTTGCGGGACCAGTATAAAGTGAGGAAACTGGTCTGGAGGAGGAGGCGGAAGACCTGAGAAGGGGGGGGGGATATCCACACCATAAAATAACCGTTATGGATAATGGAAAGTACCTGACAGTCTGAAGTAATCTATTGCCAGTCAGAGAGAGACAAGAAAAGCCTGAGAGAGACAGGGGAATGTGGCCAATGGGAGAAGGATTACATATGTCAGATGGAGGCAGATTTTTCCTGAAAAGGGGGATTTAGATTCTTGAAAGTCTGAGTGGGTTTATCAGAAAATGTGTTAAGGAACTCTTTCCTTTAGAAGGCTGATGAGGTTGCTTACGAACAAAAGGAGATTTAACTGGACAGGCTATCTGAAATTTGAGACAGGAGAAAAAAAAGAGTTATGTACTTACCACAACTTGGAATCTGGGCTATCTAGTGTCATTATTCATCACAGATTGGTGTAGGATCTGACTTTGGATCCAAGCCGCACCTGAGCTCAAGCTCCTCCACTTCACAAGATCCCTTGCTACCCACAACCCTCAGATCGAGTTTGCTGGATAGAAAAAAGGACAGTGAAGGCTGCCTATAAAATGGAAAGATACCAAGGAAAACATTCCCCCATAACTCCCCAACCACCAGAAGGAGGGGGAAAGAAGGTGGGAATGTGATGAATAATGACACTGGACAGCCCAGATTCCATGTTATGGTAAGTACATAACTATCTAGTGCTGCCCGTGTCATTATTGATCACAGATGGGTCAGAGTCCCCAGCTACCAACAACCCTGGGAGGCCTCAAGGAAGGACATGCCAGAGCACAGAAGAACCAAAGGAAGCCTTGCCCCAAAATCCAACTTATAATGTGTCACAAATGTATGGGGATTAGACCAAGTGGCAGCAGCAGAAATATCATTTAAAGAAAGCTTTGCCAAGAATGCAGATGTGGCCACCGACCTAGTGGAGTGAGCTTTGACTGGCCTAAATAGTGCCATGTGATTGCACTCATAAATATAAGCAATACAGCTAATGATCCAATGAGTAATAGAAACTTGGAAATTGCCTGACCTTTCGTAGCCTGTGAGAAAGCCACAAAAAGCTGATCAGATTTTTGAAAATTTTCTGTTCTCTTCAAGTAAAATCATAACTGCCTATGTACATCCGAACAATACAGCTTATATTTCTCTTTATTTGAAAAATTTGGGAAAAAAAGACAGGAAGCTGAATCGACTGGTTAAGATTAGCCTCAGAGGCCACCTTAGGAATGAAGAAAGGATTGGTCCTGAGGGAAAACCCTATCCTTATCGAAAATCATTAAGGGGGGCTTAATGCAAAGAAACTGCAATTCAGAGACACTCTTTGCTGAGGTAATGGCCACCAAAGGCCATCATCCAGGACAGGAACTTGAGATCACATGTAGCTGCAGGCTCAAAAGGCTGTAGTGTCAAGGACTGTAGCACCAGAGTTAGATCCCAAGGAGGGGAAGGATCTTTGATAGGAGGTCTGAGCAAAAAAAAAACCCTTTGAGGAAAGCCATGCCCAGCCAAGAAGAGAAAGTGTGACTTTCGTTTAAATGGAAATGGATATACCAGCCAACTGAAGTTTGATTGTAGAGAAACTAGCCCCATGTTGAAAAAGAGAGGCCATGAACAACAAAATATCAGAAATAGAAGACAAAAAGGGATCTAAATTACATTGTTGAGCTCAAATAGTAAACCTCTTCCATTTTCTAGAATACACCTTCTTAGTAGAAGGCTTTTGAGAAGCCAAAATAATGTCCTTAACTGGGAAAGGAAGCCTGAACTGGGCAATAATCAGTGGAACTGGAGGTACCAAGCAGTCAGCTGAAGAGACTGGAGGTTGGGAAGAGAAGTCCCCAAGGATGGTAAATGAGATCTGGATTTAATATCCAAGGTGGATATTTTAAATGAGACCAAAGGAGGGAAAACCATGCCTGATGAGGCCAGAAAGGGGCAATGAGGATAAGAGGAGTCCTCAGGCAATGAGCTTTCTGTAAGACTCTGGGAATGAGGGGGAGTTGGGGGATAGGAGTACAGAAGACCAGACGGCCAATCATTGTGGAGATCAAAGCAAAGTATTTGCTGCATTTGTGATTGACTGGAGTGGCAAAGAGACTGCAGCAAGGGAGACCCAAATGGTCGAATATCTGAAGTGCCACCGATGGATTCAGGGACCACTCATGAGGACTCAGGATAGATCTGCTGAGTTTGTCGGCTAACACATTGGAACTGCCAAGAATATGCATTGCAAGAAGAAAGTGCCTGGAAGACATCGCCCATTCCCACACTCTCATGGCCTAACTGCACAGGGGATAAGATGCATTCCACCCTGTTTGTTGATGTACCAGACCACCGCCATGAATTGCAATGGTCCCAAGAGGGAGATCATCTTGGAAGGTTTGCAACATAATAAGGACTGCTCTCATCTCCAGGACAATGATGCGCAATTTGGTCTCTAAGGGGAACCACGTGCCTTGAACAGTCCTTTCTCAGTAATGCCCCCCCCCCCACCCCAACAGAGAGGGTTCCATGGTCACCAAGGCTTGGGGTTGGAGAGGACAGAAGGGTATGCCTAGAAGAAGGTCTCAGGCTTGGAGCCACCAAGCAAGGTGACATCTGCAGACTTGAGAAATCCTGATGGACATGGGATGACGGTGGGGTGACCACTGCACCGCAAGGGTCCATTGTAGCACTCACATGTGATATCTGGCAAGAGAGATTAACTGAATCACTGCCGCCATTGAGCCTAGTGCTTGTAAGATTACATGTATTGAGGGATGCTCCAGATCCAGAAGATGATGGACCTGTTCCCGAATCATCTTGACTCTGTGCGGAGGAAGTGCTGCAGTCTCTGACACTGTGTTCAGTAGGACCCTGATAAATTCCAGGCTCTGACACCGGACAAGATGAGATTTGGGCATGATGACTGTGATGCCTAGTTCCTGAAAGAGGCTAAGTGTATAATCCATTGCCTGAGTGAGTTGATGCCTTGTGGGTGCCACGAGGAGCCAATTGTCCAGGTATGGAAAGACCTACAAACCTTGCAGCTGGAGATGGGCTGCTACCACTGCCATACATTTGGTAAACACCTGGGGGGGGGGCTGAGGTGAGTTCGAAGGGCAGGGCTCTGAACTGGTAGTGACTGACTCCCAGCCAGAAGTGCAGGTATCTCCTGTTGATTTTTATGAGATAGTACACATCCTGGAGATCCACTGAGTACATCCAATCGTCCTTCCGCAGAAGAGGCAGAATGGACTGAGCAGTGACCATCCAGAACTGCAACTTTTTGACCAACAAATTTAGAATACCAAGATCCAGAATGGGATGTAGGTCCCTAGTTTTCTTGGGCACCAAAAAGAAGCAAGAGTAAGTTCTGGACCCTCATTGTCCTGTAGGGACCCTCCAGGATGGCTCTATTTTGATGGAGGTCTTGAACCCTGAAGAGGGATAACTCCCTTTGGATGGGTGGAACATCCAGTAGAGACTTTTGAGTAGGAGGGGGCTGAAGAAAGGGAATGAAGTATCCCCTGGATAAGATGTTTAGCACCCACTGATCTGAAGTAATACTTGTTCACGGTAGTTGGGTGTAGGGAGAGATGACCCACAACTGCCTCCAGGGCAGGACAGTCAGGCAGCGGTTCAGAAGTGCTAAGGGGGCTTCTCCGAGAAGGGCTCCTGGGAGTCCTGGTTCTGTGGACCTCCTCTGTCTCTGGGATGGCATCTGCTATTAAACCCCCTTCCCCGTCTGGAAGTAGAGGATTTCTGAGGAGCATCCTGGAAGGAAGATGGAGACCTGTGGAACCACAGTTTCTTACTACCCCTCTGATTCTTGGAAAAGGATCGTTGAGAAGTAGAAAACTTGATCCTGACTGCGGACAGAGTCTTTCCATCTTGCTCGCTATGGGTTAATGTTTCTTTGACCAAGGGACCAAACAGTGTTGACCCATCAAAAGGGGCATTAGTAAATTACCTCACTGAGGCATTAGCTAGGGAAGTCAGAGTAGATATCTTCAGACAGACTAATGTAAGACTCTCTGAAGGCAGCAACTCAGAAAGGGAAGTGGAGAATTCTGATACCAAATCCCTTTGCGGCCATGTAGTTTGTTGTCCTCAGTCCGAACATAGCCAAGGCAAACATGCACTTCCCAAAACTTTCAATCACCTGAGACTCTCAGTTCGGGTGACTGACTGTGGAGATCTGTTCAGCAAGCTTCTTTTTGGTAGTCTTTTTGGTAGCTGCGGCCACAACAATGGCATCAGTGGGAACACCTTTGCTCCAAAATGCCTTATCTTTGGAAGACTCAGGAATTTATCAGCTTTCTTAGGAACAGGTTCTATTGTGTCTGGCTCCTTCCATTCCCAGCTGGAAATGAGCTGGACAAGCTCATTAGCATGGGGAGACACCCAAGTGGAAGATGGGCCCATCCCAAAAGCCTTCAGGAACACAGATTCCTCTGAAGACAGGGTGGGGGAAGATCAAACGCCTCACTCTCTAAGGATCTCAAGGATGTCCCCAAAAGACACCTCCTTGGACAGAAGTCTTGGGGACCCATCCGTGTCCTCAGTGAGGGACTCTTGAGGGGAGTCCAAGTGCCTCCTCTTGCACGTCCTCTTCCAGGAAGGCTCCTCCACTGCTGGCTCTGGGGAGGACTCAAAAGAAGAAGGGACCCCGATGGGGGTAATGCCCATCTGAAGGCACTCACAGGAGGGCTGACCCTGGTAGGATGATGATGTCTTGCTGTCCAATGTTGAATGAGGTTGAGGAGAAACTACAACTCAGGTAGAGGCAGCTGCCCATCCGGAGATGGCCCTCTCTATTGCCTGGAAAGCTGCCAGACTGGAAGAAGCTCCCCTCTACCGGCCACAGCCAATCAGGATGGAAGGGGGGACCCCAACACAGCACCGATGTCCCCAGATGACATCAGCCCTGAGATGTCTAAAGCAGAGGCCCCCCAAAGGGAGGGAGCAGTCCAAAAATTCTGGCCTGGACCCTCCTCCCCAGTAACCTCCACTGACCTCATGGGATTGAGGCATTGCCAGCTCCGAAGGCAATGGAGCTGAAAGTGCCAGGGACTCACACAGTGTGGGAAAGGAAGCAATACCAGACACTGTTGGCCTCTTCCTAGGGATGCCCTGATCCTGGGGAACCAAACCCAGATGGGTCGGTTGGGGAGAGAGGAGTTATGTGGATGATGAAGATCCCCTGGGCAAATGGCCAGGGGATGGCAACAACCCCAGCTCAATTTGGGCCTTGAGAAAACTCATCATCTTATCAATATCTAAGGGGAACAGACTCCTGGTGGAAGGGGAAGATAGGGAGGAATGACCCAACCTAGCTGATGCCCTATGGTCTTGTGAAGGAGACCTGTTAGACAGCCTCGGATCCGATCTCCTGAGAGTGGAGGGACAGTCTTCAACAATGACTGGAATCGACAAAAATGTTGGATCTGAAGGTCTGGTCAGATCTGAAGACTTAGGTGGAACCACAGCTGGATCGGACAGAGGGGTCGGATCAGAGGACCTCCAAGGCTCAGAGGACTCTGATCTGACAAGGGGAGCCAGAGCTCTCAGAGCCCGGATGCAAAGCAGCGGAGGTTGGACTCAGATTGGGGGGGGGGGACTATGATCTGAGAGCCTCAGCTTTTTGGTGGGAGAATCCTGGGTGGAAGAAGTCTTCTTCTTGGGATCTGAAGAAGGCTTGGAAGGGGAACCTAAGACCAGGGGACCCCCTTTTGCAAGCCCCATTTAGCAGCAGATTATTCCTGCACACTAGGAGAGCCATGGGGTTGAATCTGGTGCAAATGTCATATTCAACTTCCAGATGTGGCTCTCCTAGACAGTAAAATATACTCCTTGTGTGTGTGTCAGCATAGGGTAACTTCCAACCACATGAGGAGCAACATTTGAAACCCATGGGTTTCTCAGACATACTTGCACACTACACACACAGGAAGGGAAGAAGGAACCTAAGATCGGGAGAACAATGGTGGGAACCCTGGAAGGACCTAGCAAAAACTACACAAAAAAGCTACCGGGAGGGGAGGAAACTACTTAGATATAAATAAGGTGGTGGGAGACTAAAAAGGGAGGAGAGAGAGAGAGAGACCCCAAAAGGTAGAAAAAAAGCACTTATCTGAAAGGGTGAACAGGAGCTTCAGGAAGCATGTCTATTTTCAAATCGCGGCAAACAAGATCTGAGGGTTGTGGGTACCAAGGGATCTTGGAAAGGGGAGGAACTTGAGCTTAGGAGCTGTCTTTTTAGTGCTGGCTCTGATCAGAGGTCATATCCTACACCCATCCGTGATCAATAATGACACGAATAGCATCAAAGACTTAACATCCTGTATAATTTTGCCTTTGCCTTGTAGAGTTTTAAACAAGTCAGCAGCAGCACCAAAAAGTTCTTGGTTGTCCAAAGGATCATCAAGGACTTTTGTTTTAATATCAGGCAAAACCAAGAGTACCTCCTCATAACTGAACCTGAAGCAGCAGCTCTTGAAGGTACATCAGCTGCATCATAATTACATTCAATAGAGTGCTGAGCCTCTTGCAAAGTTTAATTCAGGAAAGAAAAGGCACTAATTTTGCTTTCAAAATTAGGAAGTTCAGACAAGCCCCCCTCCCCCAAGTCAAGATAAAAGATCCAGATAATTTATGGCCCTAAAGGCCACAGTAGCAGATGTATAAACATTTTCCCCAGCCTCTCCACAGACCAGCTGTCTCTGTCAGAAGGGAGAAGGATGGAAAAGGATAAAAGCTTGGACAGCTTATCAACAGAAACAGAGATCACTGCAGGGTCTGAAGGACACTTGTAAAGGTATTTAAAGGTCTCAGGCACCTTATAAAAGTGATCATGCTTCTTGGGCCAGGTTTGGGAGTCAGAAGCCAAAGAAGCAGCTGCAAATGTGTCTAGCAAGGCAGCCAAAATGGGGGGGGGGGGGGGGGGGGCAGATGGTTTAGGAGATTTCATTACTAACAGCTCATAATACCTCTTTTGGATGTCAGAGATCTAGGAGCAATTGCATATGAAATGCTGCATCAAGCGAACCAGTGCCCCCAAATGGCAACTCTTCAAAAGGATCAGGACTTAAGGAATACTCTTCCTTTGACCCATAGTTTAAGGATGAAGGAATTTCTGATGAATAGGCCAAAGATTTGCCTCCTGAATACAACTCCTCATCTGAGGAATCAGAGTCCCTATTTTTTTTCCACTAGAGTAGAAGACCAAGGAGAAGCAGGAACAGATAATCACTGAGGTGGCTTCAAGACAGTGAACAAACCATGAGTAAAATCCTATCATTCTTTATGAGTATCTTTAGCAATGTAAGGAATATGTTTAGTTTTCTGCTTCTTTTTCAAAGGGATGTCAGCTTTGACATACCTAGAGGCTCAGAGCCATGCCTAGAGTCTATAATGTTTACAAGAACCTCTTTCTTAACCAGAATTTGGGGAGCCCCTCCAGTCCTTTCAGAAATAATCAGCCATGGTTCCTCCTCAACATCTATGGTACATGTTTACACATCCTCAGAGGATGTGCAAGTAAGCCGGTTCCATGCCAACCTCCGGACAGGTTCTTGGCAGAGGAAACTGGTGTTGGCACTGTATGTTCTTCAGGGTCTTCGTCCACCTCGAGAGACCCCTGTTGGAAGCTGGACAGCATCAGATTTGGACCAAGACTTTAGTCTTCTTCTTGAGAGACAGCTGTACCTCAGGAGGAAGGGGGGTGGATTTAGCTATAGTACCCTGGGTGAAAAGCTTAAGACATTGATTCTCAGGATAAATGGACAACAAAGACAGACAGCTTTGAAGAGTTTCTGGAATAAAAGCCTGACAAATGGTACATTGGTTATGGTCATGCATAGCAGCTAAACAGAACAAAACAGGCACTTTTCCTGTTGATCTTTATGGAGAATCTGCATCCCACACTGATATTTTCCCTTCCTGGATGACACAGACTCTCAGTAAACACAGAGAAAAAAGAAAGGTAGGAATCCCAATGGGGTAATTATTTGTAAAAGGCTTGGTAAAAACCAGCTCAGCAAAAGACATTCAGACTGACGTCCAGCTGTTTCATTTGGACTTGCGGCAAAGAAGTTATGAGTATTGTGTATGCGCATGTCACCTTTATGCCCTACGTTTGGAAGTGGAGCATAAGTCTGATGTATGATGCAGTGCAGGGAGGATGTAAAGGCTCTGGCATATTGGCTGGAAGTTGGGCTATCCTTGGCAGATCTCACATGTAATGAATACTGCAACAGTGAAAAAGGAGGACATTTTAACATACTGGATATGCTCAATCAGGTTCAGGATGGAAGAGAAATCCATTGTGCCACTGAAATGAGGAAGTGGGACAGATCTTACTAGATGTCAGAGTATGAATATCTGACAAATTGCAGGTATCCAAATAGACCCACCTAATTCCAGAACACCTACAGGAGTATTGTCAACTCCACCTACAGATCTTCCTCAGTAGGTGGAGAGATGAAATGAGGTGACTCTCTATGCCAAAGTTCAACTATCAAGCCTCAAATGGGGGATGCATGGTCCCAGTATATGCAAGCTGGGCAGTCACAATGGTAAACTCTGTGATGGGTATGACTAGATCCTGAGGATTAACCTTCAAAAGGTGGCTGCGTGTGCTGGGGTATCTTTTCTGCTCTACTTCTCATCAAATAATGACTGGTGTAGCTGTGGTCCCTCAAGATTCAAAGAGTAAAGGCAGCAAGAGAAAAGCTGGTATCCAACATGCCAGGGACTAACTTTGACAAGGGATTCTTTGGCAGGTGTGTAGCAACCGAGTCCATTATTACCTTCTCACTTGTATTTGGCTTTGATCAAAGATTACATGATGGACCCCCTGCTAATCCCCACATTGACCATACTTGAAGGATACCATCTTAAAATAGGAAGTGTCAATCCTTAGTTTCTCATACCTTATGTTATGAGTGGACAGGTTGATACACTATACTTGCAGCAGTTATTAATGCCACAGATCTATCATTTACGACACAGGCACTGCTAGTGTAGATTCTGGCTAGGGACAAAGTGACCTCAGGATCAGTATGAGGGGCTTTGCTTTATTTAGACACTGGATATTATGAAAATTTTCTAATGAAGTCCATCAGAATCAATATTCAAACTCTTTCACCAAAAGAAACGGGGAAATGTATGAACTTAGCAGTGTGTGATATAATGGCATATGTTGTTAAGAGGAAGCAAATATCCAAAGATGGCAGTGAATGTTTGACTACAGATATTACTTATTTGTTTTATTTATCCTTTGTTGACCAAGTTTGTCCCACTAGGCTAATAGCCTCTTTTCAGGGGAGATCTGAGGTGGCATTTATACTAATAGGGGACATTTGGCAAGAGCATCAGGAAACCTTCTTTAATGTATCATTTACACTCACCTGAGCTACTGCTCAAGCTGATGGAGCCTTAGCTTAATGCCTTATCCATAAGATGGCACACTCAGGAGTACATGACCCCCACCCCACCACAATGTACTGCAGTGTCAACAATTGATCTGTCTGGTATTGGAATAACCACTGCCTTATGCACAAAAGGCAAGTGAGCTACATGTTGCTCCCACTAACACTGGCAACTGAAATCTGTGTGTTTCATTTATGTTACTTTAATGTATGGACACTGAGTACTTTATATTTTTCTGCTCGAGTGTCCATTATAGTTGGAAGGCTCTATTATTTATACTTCAGGAAGTGGAAGCTTTACACACTCAGCTTGTTGTAGTAGTACAGGTTGTTTGGCATTTTATTTGCTCCCTTAATGGTTTCTTGCAGTCTGTTTAGTTGTTGAACTTTTATATGGGACTGGTTTATTTTGGCTGTTTTGGCTCTGACAGGTTGCCTTCAAAAGACATTGGCATTTAGAGATGCTTTTTGGAAGTTACTTTACATGATTTTTTCTCTGCTATTTGCAGAACTTTTTCTGCCATTAGTAGAGGGTTTTGGATTTTCTCCAGAACAACTGATTTTATTTGGACATTTGTGTTTTAATTCAGTGCATTATCAGTAATGCCCCGGAGCTGTTTTACTTCATTTATTGTTTGGCTCAGTGAGACATCCTGCCTATATATCCTTGGTTTTACTGATATTTCTCTAGTCTGAGACAAGAGTTATTTTAATCTTTACTTGACACATTAGGCAGCTTCTTCAGGAACAGCTTATTTCCTAATCTCATCAGGCTGCTGAACTCTAGTAACAACTATGCTCCATGATGGCTATCTGGGTCAGTAGAAACTGTAGAAAATTGTCTTAAATTGTGCATTAACCTGATTAACAATCTCAAATACTTAGTGCGATATTCACCATGACTGTAACTTAGAGGCCATGTAGGGCAGTAGCAATGCAGTAAAAGATCACTTCTTTCAGTACAATACATGTTGCGAATTCGTAAATTAACCATACAATACTCTAAGGTCCATAGTACGATACTCTAATGTTCACAGTGCAATACTCAAATGTCTCTTTCTGTGCAAGGATCAATGCAATGTCTTTACGAAGTACCTGTGCAATACTGAAGTCTTATGCAAGCAAGTGTTCACCGCAAAAATGTTAAAATGTGTTTCTAATTATGTGCAGTATTAGTCTGTCTGCCTGCACAGGCGTGATGTAATAGACCGGTGTTGTATGTGTAAATGTACAGCTAGGTGTTATATGTGTAAATGTCTGTGAAAATAGTCAATATGTTGTCTGCACATTGAGCCCGAAGACACGGAATTTAGTTCAGTTTTTGCACAAAAGCATACCCAAACAAAAGAGACCTCCAAGCCAAAAAACACATGCAAACTCCACTGCCGACCACACCACATATCACACATAGTCTACACATCTGTGTCTCACAGCCATCACAGCCATTAAGGCCTAAACATAAACCCAACATATTAGTCATAGGAGACTCTATTGTGAGAGACACACATGTGCCCCTCACCAAGTTGGATAAGGAGAAAGTAATGGTTAGTTGTTTGTCAGGTGCCAGAATCTGCCATATCACACATGCACTCAAGTCTCAACAACAGGTACTGTTATGACTCTGTCATAGTCCAATGTTGGTGTGAATGACTTGAGACATACCCTCCTTGGACTACATTAAGACAGACATGATCGAGCTTGCTGAATATGTGTCCCAGGCAGGTATGTTCCTAGCCTTAAGCAGCATTCTACCGTCACCCAGAATGATGCCTCAAAACAAACAGAAAATGACTGATTTTAACAGTTATCTACATTTCTGGTGTCATTCCACGGTGATTCAGTACCTGACAGTCTGGGAAGACATGATTGATAGACCACAATGCTTTGCCAGAGATGGCCTGCATCTGTCTCCCTTGGGATTCAGGCTTCTGGCAGAGACTATTGCCTGCCCCATAGTGCATTTTTTAGGCAATGCCACGAGATTAAAGCTACCAACATGAAAATTTCATCAAAATGCAAATTAAAGGTTATGCTGCTAAACGCTAGGCGTCTAGACATGAAACTGCACTCATTGCAAGCATTCTTAACCCTGGAAGATGCTATTTGTGCAGTCACAAAAACCTGGTTCAAAGCTGCAGAGAGCACCCTAGCCATGCCAGGAGGTTACTCATCTTATCAAACATTCAGACCAAAAACCGTGGGCAGCAAAGCAAAATGAGGTGGAGTTGCAATATATATTAAATACATACACACCACATACACAAATGCTGTAGATATAGCTAACCTGCTGGCAGACAGGTTCAGTGAAAACTTCACCCCTCTGTCCCCCAATCAGTAAATCACGACATCTCCAGCACCTGCCCCCACCCTTATTTCTAGGGAGCAAATCATCACTGTCCTCTCAAAGGCACAAAATACAGCCTCCATGGGACCTGATAACATCCCAGGCTGCATCCTACATGAACTCGGGTCAGAGTGATGGAGTCTAGAAGATAGGTTGCAGTGAATTCATTTTCTAACATTGTCTTGACCCTTTCTGCATACACTGATGCTATACTCAAACAACATCACTGAAGATGGCTAGGCAAAGAGGAAATACGATTTGGAGTTCTTTGCTTTGATTTTCATTCTGTAATGAACTAGGAGTAACAGGCCATGTCTAAACCACCAATGTAAATGCATTACTTTATTCTGCAGGCATGCATGCAGTGTACAGCTACAACACACAGTTCACCAGGAACCTACTGCACCTAGAACTGTACAGTTCCAAATATCAGGATCCTAGTCACTAGTGACTCAACACAATGCCCTGAATCAGAATCACCCCTCTACAGAATATCACTTTATTTGAAGTATGGAAGCCTTAGAGTCAGTATAATTTATAGGGATAGGGCCAGCTCCCCGATATGTTGCCCCCATTTTGATACCTAGTGATCAGGAGCCTAAATTTAAGATTTTACAGTTTAAGAGGGTCTTATGCAACCATTCACCAACTAATGTGTTGTCAAAACAGCCTTTCAGGAAGCATTAAACAGGTCTAAAATTTGTCACTTTTCAGTAATCAAACAATATTTTACAATATATAATAACAGACAACTTGCTTTGAAAAATTATTATCATACAATGATAAAATGAAAATGAAAAATGTATAGTAAAACTGTTGATGTTCATTTACTTACCCTTATAAAATCTATTAATGTGTTGTAAATGAAGGCACCTTTTGGAAGGAAGAAACAACTCCCTGGGCTGAGCTCATGAAAGAAAAACAATTCTTGTTCCTAGAAAAGCATAAATACACTTTATTCAGTTATAAGAACCATTATTTTTTGCTGTTTCTAGACATCAAACTAGTAAAGCTGCATAAATGCCAGATGCTTTTAATACACAAGGCACTGCATTCAAAAGTGTAAAATACATTTATGGTGTCCTTGATCAGAGTCTACAGACACACAACCCAGCATGTATTCCTAAATTCATATTTAATGCATATTCTTAAGTTCATAAGTGGTCCTCTGGGAGGGACTTCAATAGGATCATGTTTTTGTATAATAGATTGGTCTAACACAGAAAAGAGGCTGGATGCTTGGTTATGTATTTTTTTTTCAAATTTCTCTACATTATGGTACTTTCAGCGACAACTTATGGGACATTACAGCAAACAAAGTCACTCAAACTAGAGTTTTGTGCTAATGGGTTCAGTTACATCTGAGATAATCAACTCGCTCACTCAGTGATCAGTCCAAGCACCTGTGCTTTCAGCACTCATTCTCAGGCTACAATCCTAAACTATCAGCTCCACGGTCTCCTACAAACAATTTTATAAAGACTGTTGGCATTTACAAGTACCCTCACCATATATCTAACCACCTTACACTTTAATGTTCACATAACACTTTAACATTCATACAAACACTAATACAGAACAAATTAAAGACAGTCACTACAGACTTCATGAAAATATCATCACTTTTACGGATCATGTTATACGTGAATACATATTGCTATTAAATTACTAGATGTTATCTAGTTAGATATACCTCATATCAGGACAACATTCTGTTGAATGTATACTACATATGTTGTGCTACTTACTTTCTGATGTATGACTTCTGTGCATTTTAGACACAGCACTGCACTGACTCTGACTTGGATTGTGCTGAAAAGTGAAAATCAACTGGAAATAACTTCCAGAAGAATTAGCATTATTACTAGATTAAAAAAAATGTTTTACAAGAATTAAAATCAGCAGTGAAGAAATTACAGTAAGAAGATGAGCACTGTCTTTAGACAAAGATAACAGTTATATATAATGTATGCTGGAAGGCTTGCAGTTAGAATTGGCTGTAAATATATCCAATGACTGTTGTTGGAACTAAATGTGAAAGACCAGTGTGTAGGGGGGCATGATTAAATTCACCTGGAAAATAAATTACAGGAAAGTCACCTCTAATTGGTAGCCATGAGATATATTGTATACAGACTAAAGGCTACTTACCAAAATTATATAAATGAGAATTAATTTGATTCATTCTGAGATAGAGGAACCTGAAGTATATGGCTTGTGGAAAGGTAAAAGTTTATGCAAATTATGTTTGCTCATAAAGGAAGTGGTGGAACAAATAAGCAATGCACTGAAAGTTAGTTTGATGAGCTGTGTTGTCAACAGCACTTTGGGAAAAATTATCTTAAAAAGAAAATGCTGGACATTATAAACAAAATGGTTTTGGCCCAGTTATTACATCACTTACAGAGCAAATTTATAAAAAGTTGTGGGTGGTGAATTAGTTAATGTAATTTTAAGGAAAATTAAAACAATGTTTAAGGGAGGCATGATGGGGGGGGGGGGGGGGGCTTGAGGCCTCTTTTGTTTTTTTTTCTGTTCTTTTTGTCTCTGTGCTTGTTAGACATCAATTCTCCCTCAAACAGACATGCATATTCATTTCCTACCCACTGAGAATGCTTGCCCAGTGCTGGTGTAAAAGCTCGGGACCATCATTCAAGCAGCCATGGGAATAACTTGCTGGCTTCCTGGCTATGAGGACATTTGTATGTTGTCTCAACTCACCTCTAGGTGAGAGGAACAAGCTATTTGCATCACTGTGAGGACCCACAATGCCTTCTTGTAGATGGATGCTCCGATATACCTGGTTCTATGGCCACCACTAAGTGCTTCCTTGGTGAGTTGAAAGACAATCCCCAGAATGCACATTTTCATCAACCCTTCTCCAAGGGAAAGCAGCTGTATGTGCTCTGCTCTACCCCATCTTTCTCCAAGGATGGACACATTCATCCTGTCCTGCCAGCCATAGTCAGACCGCTGGTTCCTCTATTCAGTTGGAGATGGCCCCAACTTTTACAAGGTTTGATAATGAGTACAGCAATGACATAAGTGAAGAGAGTCTCAAAAGATTTAGTTTGTAAGACTGGAGACATTATTTGTTTACTTGTTATTCAAAGTTGCGCACATGACTTAGTGTTGACTGAAGAGATAAAAACGGTTTATGATCTACTTCAGAAGGTCTGCGATGTACCAAAGAGTTAGGATTACAATCAAACAAAGGAATGTGCAAAAAATATGGAAAGAATGGGTTAGAAGGAAAAGCAGAACTTCAAGAATATATATATGTGTATTATAGCTCCATTTTGGCACCAACGAAAGCACGACAGAGTAAGGGAAGAGAGTTTTGATTTCAGTAAAGGATGCTACGAATTTCTGGAGTTCTACTAGATTCCACAAGACTCAATACTATGAATGCTAATATACTAAATATTTAAATGCAGTTCTGAAACAGTGACATATGACACTCAGTGTTACACATTTCAAGTGTTTCTGTATGGAGCAAGCAGTTCTTTATTCTTACCATAAAGTTGTTGCAGCCCTGACAAAGGGGAATTCTCTGAGGAGTTCTTTAAGAGGATATTTAGCAATGGAAGGTGTGTTAAAAAAAAAAAAAAAAGAAGTAGAAAATTAAAGAGACTTAAATGATCAAAGTTCTGAGCAGCATATATCATCTTCAGAAAGAATCCAAAGTTTTGGAAGATGTATAGACTTCCATTTAAAACAGTTTACCTGGCAAAACTGTAGTTAACTAAGTTACTTATGGAAACAGCATCCATTCCTGAAGAAGTCAGAAAAGGAGATTTAAAGTATTTATTTTATTTCATTTGAGGATGCAGGCTGGACCCCTTTAAAAGGGAAGATTTGTTTTATAGAAAGAAGTTAAAAAGGCAACCTTACTATTTAACCAGACGGTTATTGCAGTATCTCTACAGCTACAGTACATGCTGCACTATTATGTCAGAAGGAGCTAGTAGCTAAGGTTCTTAATTGGTGCTATGACTTTTAAAATATGAATTCAATACAGCGAAGAGGAGGAGGCTGAAAGCAAAAGGAGGGTCTGATCATTACCACAGCAATACTTGCTCTTAGAAAGAGGTGCGAGAGGAAAAGATTACAGAATGAAGACAGTAGTATAAAAAGTAATACATAAATATACACAGTACTATTATGGGCAATGTTACATAAAGAAAGACAAAAGGCTGTTCAGAGAAAATTTAATCAAATCGATTATATTCAGGTCAGTACGGAGTGATTCTATTTGGAAGCTTTCATACGGCAGGTTACCTGCAAGATCACAACTTAAATATAACAGTAAAGGAAAGTATGTGTTCATATTTAATTTGTGGACAGAAAAAAACAGTGCTTTTTTAATGTAGAGAGTCTCTAGTTTAGTCTCTAGTTTTTGGAAAGCTATTGCCAGGAAAATGAAAATCTGTCTGCTTTGTGAACAGATACCACATAATATTATGCAGTTACTATGAGAACAAATGCAACGTGGAGTGAGAAATTAAGGGCAAATTAGTAATAAGTTACATACTGTTACTTTTGAATGGGATAGTGGAAAAGGTGTTGTAGAAGATGATGTGGGAGATTAAAATATATGCAAGAATGAAAGATAGTCATATCATGATTTAAGAAGCATGAAAAATATGGGATATTTTATTTTCTTAATTTTTGAATCGGTTGTTAATTTAAAAGTGATTTGATTTTTGATCTTTTTGTTGTTTTAATATAAAAAAAAAAACTTATGTACTTGCTTTTTCTTTTCATAAGACGTTAACATTTTAAATGAAAACCCTCTCCTCCAGTCACAAGGTGCTGTCTTTTCGTGGCATATTTTTGTATGGAGAAACTTCAGTTTTTTGTCTTCATTTCTTCGGAGTTATTATGCCTGCCCAGCATCTAATGATGTTCAGAATTTCAGTGAAGGAGTGCTTCACACCATGTTGGACAAAATGAATGCAGTTACAAATCTGCAAACTGATGGGATGGAGTTGCTATTGGCAGACCTTGTGGAGCAGAATGTCAATGAAGTTATGGAGGATGTTGGGAAACAAAGACATTTTCTGCATCCCTCTGGCAGACTGTAGAGGTGCTAGCAGCTAATATGCCTGAAGTAGTAGCTAGAACACTGCTCAAAATTGTGGTAATGTAAATGGAAACATACCTAGAGGAAAGGTTATGTACCCAGCAAGAAGTGTGTCCAGGATGGTCCTACAGAGGAAGTCTTCTGAATGCTACTAGCCATGAACATATAAAGGCTAAAAATGCTAGGGTCTGCACAGGTCTTATGCCAAAGCTAAAGTTTCCATGCAATCAGCAAGGAAATATGCTGTCCTCATACAAGTGCTTAAACTAAACTTTAAAACAGTAACCTCATTCCCAAAAAATACCCGGGAAAAGACCGTGTAGACACTTGGATTTAAGGTAGAAGAAAAAATGGCTACTAATGACTTGTGTGAAAAGTTCTTCAACAATATTACCTTCAAAACTAACTAATATGGTAACACAAGGACCACTATGAAAATGTACAAACCATTATTTGTGATTTTTGTTTTAACTAATGAATTTCACTTTCAATAGACTTAAGTTTTTAGTGACCAAATGTAGTTGTGGAAGACAGTACAGTGACCGGTAGAAGCCAATGTACAGTTACGGGCAACATGAATATAATAAAGTACGGTACTAGACTGTGGGTGGGGGTGTGTAATAATGAAAGTAGCAAGGCAGCGTGGATGGAAAACCACCCAAAATCTGTTAATTCTGTAAGCTGTTTGATGAGCACTTCAGAGTGAACCGCCTCACCAAAAATATTATCTTGGTGAGCAGTTTATACGTATGTTTCCTAAACACGTTTGCATTCCTGACTTTCGTTTTCTTAGATAGTCTATCTGGAAACATACATATAAACTTATGCTAGGAAAGTAACAAAAAAGTAACTAAAACAGAAAGAATTCAGATTAATGAAATTATAAGATGCAAGTCTGTCTATTATATATGGAACAGGTAAAGAAGTACCACACATTTTTCTAAAGCTAATAAGGTGAGGTACTATATGATCACTCCAGCATATGTTGTACAGGGACTTTTTTGTAGACAGTGAGCCAATGGCAGATTCAAAAAGTGGACGTTTTCTATATTTTGAACATACGTGAAGACTCAAGAGCTCAAAGTTATTTACATTGTAATAATAATAACAATAATAATAATAAAAATAACAACAATAATACCAATTTGTTATCCAGGTAGACCCGCCGGACACACAATCTGGTTTCAAGAGTGACTCAGGAGAAATGTGTGGTTAAGTGACTTGCTCAGGATCACTCAGTAGGCAAATAAAGGGTGTGGGAATCAAACCCTATACCACAGGAACTACAACTCACAAACTTAACTCCCTACACCAACTGCCAAGCATTATAAAGTACACACAGTAGAGAGCAGGATTTCATTCTGATACTTTATGAAGGTTTGTGGAAATTCAGATGTATGCCGGGTCGTGACATAATTACTATGAAGGAGTTAATGAGTGCAATAGTTTGAGAGGTCAATTCATTTTTAGGGTCCTTGAAGGAAAATAACCATGGGAGTTGTTTTTTTTCCAGCTATAAAACTAGACATTTCACTACGTGTTCTAGGCAGTCTTAGTTCATACGAAAGAGGAGTTGTCAAGCCTGTGACCCAGTGCATTTGTTCTGAAGGTAATACTAACAGGACAATTTTTTCTGATTCTGCACTTAGGAGCAACTTAATTTTGTGCAAAGTTCATCTTTTCTGGCGAACCTGTGAAATGGTACTAAGTGGAAATTAAAAGTTATTTATTGGTCAGTATGAACATTAATGTACTTCCATGTCTGAACTTTTAAGACAGCAGTTGTACAGGCACAGATCTGAAATACATCTCTGTTTGCTAGCCATGTTCCTAAGAACATGACTTTATTCTGTTTTCATCTAGTAGGAATTTACTTTTACTATGAAACTTGGGGAGGGCCAAGGTTTAGGGATGTCAGTAATAATAAAGTATCAGTTTCTACATATTTTTCATGGCAAAGAAGGGTTGAATCATTAGCATATCATATTGCTGGTTTATTAATGGGGAAGGGGTAGAACAATGACCCCACATAGGCCATTTTCAGACTCTGAGCAGTTCCCTAAACCAGACTGTGCACCTGGCTAAGTTAAATAACAAGCAGGTGAAGGCTGAAGGGATTCCAATTCTGGGCTATAGGAAGCAGCTCCTGGCCTACACCCTCCTTTTAATGCAACCCCTGTTATTCAGTTAACTTGAAATCTGTCCTTCATTTGGCTTTTCATTAGTTCATAGCTAAGTACTAGGCTAGATACTCTTGCAGGCTATTTTAAGCCTAGCCAATTTCCCTTTCAGAGATGGGAAACAAACCTTGTGTTTGCAAGACAAACACCCTCACCATTATGCCATTACCTCTTTTAATATGCTTTGTAACAGTGGAAGAGTATTGGTCCTAGAACAGGCTTTGTGAAATGCCATGTAGCATTGCAGTGAGTAAGTAGTAACTATAGTACCAAAACATGACTTCAGTCCTGCTGGCAGAGTAAATAGCGAACCAAGCTGCCTTGTTCCTGCATAATGGCCACAAAGGTAGAGAATGAGGAATGTTTAAGACTTCAAGTACTATAAACAGAATGGCCTCGGGGAAAAGCATCCGTCAACTCTGGTCACTATAATGTTCTTGAATTTACAGAATAAAGTATGTATTCCATGACTTGGCCCATAATCATGTGGTTTATCACATAACCTGTTGTCTGTGATATGCATTTAGTTGGCTGTGTATCACATTTTCTAACAACTGGGTTTAGTGGGTAATGGAAATTATTCGGGAGTTAATAGGAAAGAAAGAAATTTCTTCTGAAAATATAGCTAAGGAGTGAAATAAAGTTAAAGTAGAGTTTAACAATAGGGTGGAAATTAAGAAGAAGAGATGTGGTTAAGAAGTACCAAGAATGATTTAGAGGGACTAACAAAGGTTAAAGTACTTCAGAATAGGGGAAATATCACAGAACAAGAAAAGGTACAATTGCAGAGTGCTAAACAGAAAATAAGAGACTACCTTTATAAATATGCATGAGTTTAGAAAGACTGTTATTTAAGCAACTGTTTTTTTTTTTATAATGGCTCAACAGCACAAAAGCTTTTAGCATAATGGCTCAGGCAACAGAAAGTAGAAAGGGCTGTCGGTCGCCAAGTTTAAGGATTCTATAGCAAGGAAAATAACCAGAGATCTTGTAGAGGTATTATAAATAGTTTAGAAATTTTATGAAAATCTGTATAAGCCAGAGAAATGTGGAAATCAAGAAAAAGTACAAATGGAAATGTTTATGAAAGAATTAAACATGCCCAGGTTAGAGGTAGATGATGCTCAATTACTAACAGGATAGGAGGAGATGGGATAAAAATGATGGTGTATAATCAACCTACAGGAAAATCTGCAGGAACAGATGGCATTCCTGTGGAATTTTTTAAGCTAGGAGGGAAGAAAGTGATAAAGATCTGGAAGGTTTTGTTTAAAAGGAGGAGAAGCACCAACATCCTGGAAGAAAACTGTGGTGGATGTAATATGTAAAGATGGTACAAACCCATCAGATCCAGCTTCATATAGGCCCATTTTGATTATAAACCATAGTTATGAAATGTCTATGTCTTTAGTAGCTAAAATAATGGTAAAGGTGATGCCAGAATTAATAGATATGGATCAATGTGATTTTGTGGAGGGGCGGCAAATATTTGGCAACATTAACAGAACAATGATAATTCAGAGAGAAGCAGAATGTAAGAAAATAGCACTGATGGTGGGTAGGGTTACCACCTGCCCCTCTTTGGGCAATTTTGTCCTGTGAAAAAAATCTAAAAAATGGCAAATGTCTTGAGATTTTAAGACAGAAAATATTTACTAAGTTTTCTTTAATAGTTGCATAAAACAGTTATTTTTTTATCTGAAACACCTAAATATTATATGAAATAGCATAAGCAACTCGTATGCTACAGGAATAAGCTTTTATTTGGACAAAAACAGTGAAGTTCTGTCCTTTGCACTCCCTCTGGCTGTCTGTCCTGCAAAATCGCACGTTTCTACAAAAAATGTCCCACTTTGGGCATTTGAAAAGGTGGCAACCCTAATGGTGGGTCTTGATGCAGAGAAAGCATTTGACAGAGTAAGCTGGGATTTTATGAGGACAATGGAAGCATTTGTATTCCCTGATAAAATTCTAGGATTGATAAAGACGATATATGAGGGATCAGAAGTGAAAATTAAATTGTGGGGTTCCTCTCTGATAAATTACGTTTGAACAGTGGAACAAGGCAGGGGTGTCCTCTTTCCCCTTTGTTATTTGCATTATATTTAGAACCACTGGCAAAGAAAATAAGAGACCCAGAAATTCAAAGACACAATTGGTATGGTAATCATGAAAAGATGTCTTTATTTGCAGGTGACATTATTTTACACTTGATAAAATCAGAAAAAAAGACATTTCATTGTTATGGAACATTTTGAGACAGTCTCAAGTCTTTTCTGGATACAAAATTAATGAAGATAAAACAAAGGCAATAGCTGTAAACTATGTACCCACACATAAATTGGTTTAGCAATATGATAAAATGAAGTACTTAGGAGTTTGGATTAAAAATGATCCTGTTATAACAGTTAATCATATGTGGGAAGAGACTAAATAAAAGATAATATAAAAACTGAGAAACTGAAATCTCTTGTTTATGGATATGTATAGCAAGATGCAAGCAGTGAAAAATGTTTTTAGTCCCTTTAGTTTTATACACAGGCCAGGCATATTATTATGAATCTGAGGAGTCATTGTGGATAGCAATTAAAACAGAGATGAAGGATTTTTATCTGGGAGGAGAAGACAGCAAGAGCCAAATGGGACGAGTGGATCTTTCTAATAGATCAATGTGGTTTGCCATTACCTGATTTGAAGGGCTATTAGAGAACTACACAGTTAAGGCTCCTATACACAGCAAAAACAGAAATCTAGAATTCCAAGTGGAAAAGGGGATGATGATGATGAAATGGGGGAAGTTCAAGAAATAAGAATAGACTGGGATGTGGGATGCAGATCCTTAAGAAGAACAACAATCATACAGAATATTATATTCATAAAGTAGCAGAAAGTATTCTAAGAACTAAGCCAACATGAATGGGCAAAGGATATAGGGATGACTGCAACAAAGGCTAGAATATTTAGGATCTTTGCTTGGAAATATTTGCATTGATATTTTTACACCCCAAGCAGAATTTTTCCTCAGGCGGACTGCACATGTTGGAGGTGTGATAGGAAACAAAGAGGTACTTGGGAACATATTTTTTGGGTGTAATGAGCTGGTAGACTTCAAAACTTCCCTGCAGACTTCTCTGTCAGAAATACTGGGTAAGCAAATTGGTGTAACGGAGGAAATTATTTTCTGAGATGCGATACTATACAGGAATTGCAGACTTAGTAAGGCCTTGCTGAGTTTAATTCTGGTGAATGCAAAAAAAGCAATTACTAGAAAATGAAAATCAAAGTCTAAACCAACTGTACTAAAAGTGAATATAGTAACGGAGATAAAAGAACTGGAAGTGGGATCTTTAGAAAAAGGTAGGAGCAAATTACATAGAAAATGGGAATTGTGGGAACAATGCATGTAGAAAATAGAAAATTACGTCAATATGGTTTGTGATGTATAAAGTTTGCAATTATGATTATGTCAACATGGTTTGTTTTCACTTATATATATATATATATATATATATATACACACACACACACACACATACACGTGTGTGTGTGTGTGTGTGTGTGTGTGTGTGTGTGTGTGTGTGTGTACGATTGCCTATGTTATAAGTTATAATTTAATAAAGATTTTCTTGTTTAAAAATATAAATAAAGTCATCTGGTCAAATAAAAAACAATACATGCAGAATAATCTTTTGGGAGAGGCATGAGGTTTAAGGGAAGGCAGGAAATGAATGAGTTGTGTAATGCTTGACTGACAATCATACTTCTCAACTTCTTAGTCCACAAAATCTGGACAAAGCCTAAAATGATGGGGGGACAAAGGCCCAAAAATAGGGTCAGATTTTAAATATTGTTGTTAGAAACTTAGAAAGTTATTAGAACAAAATGATTTGTTTTAGCATGAATTTTCCAAAAGATATGAAGTCTGAAACTCAAATGCATGTCATTATTTAGTGATGTCAATCCTAAGCTTTTTGCTGAAAAACAACAAATTTTATGAGGAAAAGAACAAAAATAAGAGGCAAAAATCTGGACAATCAACAGTTGAGAGGTATGCTGACAGTGATTGTCTAGATTATCTTCTTCTTTCGGCTTATTCTCGGTTAGGGGTCGCCACAGCGGATCACATGTCCGCTCATGATTGGCAGTGGAGTTTTACAGTGTTGAGTTACCAGCCCGGTGCCCAACCTTCCACAGAAGGCACACACACATGCACTCATGCCTAGGGCCAATTTAGAGTGTCCAATCCACCTACAGCATGTCTTTGGGATGTGGGAGGAAACAGGAGCACCCGGAGGAAACCCATGCGACCACAGGGAGGACATGCAGACTCCGCACAGGAGGCACCCCAGCCAAGGATCGAACCGGAGTACCTCTTGCTGTGAGGTGACAACGCTAACCGCTGCACCACCGTGGCCACCCAGTGATTGTCTAGATTATAAGGTATGTATAATGTTTTTTTTCCCCAAAATTCTCTATTTACAACTGCTGCTGTTGTACACTGAAACTTCTGCTGTGTATATAAGTGAGCTGTATGAGGCTCTTTTTTGGTGCTGGGACAGATGTGAGGATTTAAACTATGCTAGAGAAGTAGTGACTAAAATCTCATGCTGCCTCTATACCAGTTTTTCTGCCTGTAGCCATTTTACTACATAAAAGGTAGTGTCGATGTTCTTTCCTCTTAGGTAATTTATTCCTCTCCAGAAAGTTACAGGATTATTAAAATTAGTGAAATGAGGCATCATTTTTTTATTTCTTGGAGACTGTTATATTCATCTCCCATATACTTTACATGTTTCACATACTTTTGTGTATGTGTCATTTTTTTGCCTTACCCTGGGTTTGAATCAAGGAAGAGCCCCTTACCCTAGATGGTGGCAAATTTTCTATGTAGTTTACTATTAGTTTAGATTTTGTGTGTGTGTGTGTGTGTGTGTGTGTGTGTGTGTGTGTGTGTGTGTGCACACACCTGTACATATTGACAGGTTAAACAAAGATAGGCGATATCCACCAGAATTTTCAGACATGCAGGTCACATGGTCCTTATTAAAAAGAAAGCTGTACTGCTAGTGGTAAGTAAAATGACAAAACCATTGGGATATTTTGGTCCGAGGATTAATATGGATTAAAGTGAAGAATTTTGAAAAGTACAAGTTAAAGGACAGAAAGCAGAGTTTGGAATGGAAAAAGATAAGCTGAAATGCAGGCTGCTGGCCATGGGTTTGGTAGTAGAGACAAGTTAAAAATGAAGAAAGGACTTTGAAAATTTAGGAGACATAGTTAAATGTTGGGGAAGTCTATACTGTTCTGCTGAAGAAAGCACACCTTGTCATGACTTGCTGAATTTTGCAATTATTTGTTAAGCTTGTAATCGGTCATTACGCTCCCTTCTGTATGTACTCACCAGACAGCTGCAGCAGCTGGAGAGAACTCAGAGGTTTCTCACCAAGAAAATTCAGGGCCTTCAACACATGACTTACATGGACAGACTGAAGGCCCTGTCACTGTACTCTGTATCTTATAGGCTGCTGAGTAGTGCAGTCTTGGACCCTGCCCTAATGAAAATACTGCACATCCGCAAGTCAAATGGGACAAGATTCAGTCGCTCTAAGGATCTTAACCTAGCCTGTAACATTAACAGAACATGCTGGAGAGACAGATATGTCTCCCAGAGTTTGCCACCCCTCTGGAATAAACTCCCAATTCATACTAAACAGAGATTGTCAATGGCCCTACTTGGGAGACTATAAATTTACCCTGGAGATGTCACCTAAGTCCCTCTTGGATAAGGGCAGTTGGTGCTGATCATAGACTTGCAGTGGAAATATAGACCATACAACTTGGTCAATGATGAAACAAGGATATAACATGGCTAGGCTTATAAAGGCCCCTAGGACCAATAGCCTAGCAACCTCCTATGAACCTATTTGATCAGTGCTGTACCCCAATAAACACATTTAAATAACCAAATAAAATAAATAAATCACTGAAGGGCTAAATAGGTGTCTTGATGGACTTATTTTTCAGTGATATAAGAGGGCTAGCTGAACCCCATGAGGAGGACCTGTTATTTCATTATCAGCACTTTTAAACCGTGTCCCATTGTTGAACTAGAGAACGTCAAGTCACTTTTTGTATGCGTTAAATAAGCATGATGTCACTCAATGCTTGAGCAAGGAAATATTCCCTGACTTCCAAAGATAAGGAACACTGGAGTTAGCTTGCTTAAAGCTGCAGGAGTCTGGGGGTACATAGAAACTTGTCCTATAAAAACACTTTTAGGCATTTTTTTCTAAACAATTTTATATTCCTGCCACTTTTTATATTATGTTAAGCATGATGCTTGTATGTTCAGTGATTCAGCAAGTACCCAAATGAAAAGGGTGCTACTGTACAAAGGAAGATGGGAGCATTAGACATTTTCCAACCTGGTATGTACTTTCCACCATATAGTTAGATAATTTTTAAGCTGCTAAAAATGGACCAGGGTTACTTTGTTAGAGGTATGTTGTAGGATATGTAAAGGAAGAGGGTGGAAAATGAGGAACTGGAAGAAGGGATAAGTATTATGATCTAAAAAAAAAGGATAAGGGAATAGAAGACTAGCTATAGGGGTTGAGATAAGAGAGAGAGAGTTAAAAGTTTATTCTGTGGCATCAAGATGAAAGTCTCCAACATGTGGAATAAAGAAAATTAAGGCAAGGGAAATGCAGATTATTAAAGAGTGCAACTTGTGGAACTTTACATGGACACTGTCTCATTAGACATTGCCTGTTAAAGCACAAACAGGTTACAAAGTAAAGGAGAAAGGCTTTCTGATTGAATGGTGTAGGTAGGAGGAATAGAGGTGAACCCACATTTTGTTATTTTGCACTACAAAAGGAAGGAAGGAATATTTTGGGCTTTATTACAACAGGATCAAGAGCCTATGTAAGAACATTACTGATAGAAATTAAAAAAAGAGATTTGACAACTAAGTGGGAATTATTAATAGACTTTATAAGCTGCATGATTTGACCAGATAGTTGTGAGGCGATGATGCACACTGAAGCCTTCGACAGGGCAATAATGGCAAACAATGTACAAGAGCACATCATAATGCCAGCTCTGTTGAAACAAGGGGGTAAAGTCCCACCCAACAGCCCAAGTGATACGTGTATGATTCGCAACAGAAGTGCCTGTTGGAGCACACATAGGGGCAGGATGGGAATGAAGAGGAGGTGCCTGCTTGCCTCTTCTGGGAGGGGGCTAGAACTGTACATTCAGAACATTCTGTGACACTACTACTGGTGAAGACTGTGCTCAAGGAGATGTGTTGTCTGTAAGGGGGTAGAGCTTTGGCTGTCTCACATGTAGAGGCATGGACATTAAACCAAATGCCCACTACATGCCACCCCTTACATGTTATGAGCATGCACAGGGACAGTAGGGCATATACGGCACAGATAACTTCCACTTCTGGTTCATCTGAATCTCACCCTGAGGAACAAATGGGCTATAAATCTCTTGCCAGGGGAATGAACAGGTTCAAAAAGTGTCTGGGTGAGATGGTCAGCATAGGGTTTGGGAAAAATCATTATATCAAGAAGACAACAAAGGTCAAAAGTGTTTCAGTTCTTGAAGGAATAATTGACTGAAATTATTTTTTTATACAAGAACAAAAAGTGGGTAGGGTCTGTGGCCATTTCATTATGTTTTTTTTCCACTTTGTCAAAATGAAGTTTGCATGGCATGTTAGCATTACTCATCTGCGAGTGTAGTGCATACTGCTGCTGGCATCTGCGAGTGTAGTGCATACTGCTGCTGGCATCTGCGAGTGTAGTGCATACTGCTGCTGGCATCTGCGAGTGTAGTGCATACTGCTGCTGGCATCTGCGAGTGTAGTGCATACTGCTGCTGGCATCTGCGAGTGTAGTGCATACTGCTGCTGGCATCTGCGAGTGTAGTGCATACTGCTGCTGGCATCTGCGAGTGTAGTGCATACTGCTGCTGGCATCTGCGAGTGTAGTGCATACTGCTGCTGGCATCTGCGAGTGTAGTGCATACTGCTGCTGGCATCTGCGAGTGTAGTGCATACTGCTGCTGGCATCTGCGAGTGTAGTGCATACTGCTGCTGGCATCTGCGAGTGTAGTGCATACTGCTGCTGGCATCTGCGAGTGTAGTGCATACTGCTGCTGGCATCTGCGAGTGTAGTGCATACTGCTGCTGGAGATTTTTTCTTAGGATATTAAGTGTATTAATTTCTCCCTTGCTATACGTGACAGAAAGTTTTATTTTTCTCTGAAATTCAACAGTTTCTTTGATATGCTCAAAAAATGTTTTTAAAATATATACATTGCATGTCTTGATGAATAAAACTAACTGTCCCCTTTTTCCAGTAGATGCAAAGAGATACCAGACTTCCAAAAAAGTTACCATTAACTCAAACAGATAACACATTCACTTAACACCTCATCTAAAGGATGAGTTTTGTGTTGGCTTTGTATTAGCAGTTCAGACACTGGTCCAGATATATTAGGTCGATTCTGTTTTTTACATTTTAACAACAAATACACACACACACACATTAACAAACATTCACCTGGTATAAGGTCGATTCAATTTTTACATTTTAACAAGTAAATATATACAGATTAACAAACATTCACCTGGCACATCCTTCTACTTTTTGCGACATGTGCAGGCACAGCTTTGCTTAGGAATATCATAGAATAAAGATCAAAATCATGATCCTGAATAGCAGAACATACACTAAACCAATAGCAACAATTCTGAGCCTTATAAGAGTAGATATCAGAGGGTCACATGACTACTAGTGGAGAAACATGCTCACCACTGTACTGTACAAGCACAGTAAACTATAATCTTCAAAGTTAACTGAAGGCATACTTTTAGTATAGAAAGCTTAAGCAAACTCTTTCTGACATTACCCTTAGGGCCTGTGGAGTATCTTATTTCAGATATATGCATTATATTCATATATTCCTCATTTTCCATCCTTTACTCTCAAAATACAAAAAGGAAATATGGGAAATGTTACTTCAACTGTCAGAAAGAGCACACAGGCCCAGTTATTACATGTAGGTGTACCCAGTGGTGCATTTGGTATGTGTATATGCATCCATTTAATTTCTTTAGGCATTACATTTTTGCCACTAACTTACAGAGGTTCCATGTCAATAATTAGTGTGATACAATTTACTTTATAGTGTTTAAAAAGGATTAAATAATGTCATCTTAAAAGAAGGTGGATTAAATGTAAAAATTATACAACTGGAGATCTCTATTTACCCCTTATCAACAACATCCTAATCCAATTTAGGACTGTGCTGAACTACGTTCTGGTCCAGAAATAAAAGACGAAAGGTAGAATAAATGTAGTCCAATGCAGGTTACCACTATATTCCTCTTCAGATTTTTGCAGAATGCCCATATTTTTGTCTCATATTTTCCATCTGTTCCTCATAAAATTTGTTGTTTTCTTGCAAATCCTTGGTGATTGATGTCAGTAAATAATGATGAGAATTCCAGTTTCAGACTTTATATCCTCAGAAAATGCATGCTAATGCAAAGTCTGTTACTCTGGCAACTTTCTAAGGTTGAAACAGCCATAAATAAAATCTACTCCTGATTTTGGACCTTTTCTCCTATAACTTCTTTTAAGAGGTGGAAATGTATGGCCAATACTCAAACAGCAGAGACGCACACAAACTCATGCATACATACATATACATACACGCACACACTCACACACATACAAACGAGCACACACACACACACACACACACACACACACACACACACACACACACACACGCATGCGTGCACACACCCACGCACACACACACACAGACGCGCGCAGACACACACATGCACTCGTGCACACCAAGTGACAGTTTAGAGAAGCTAGATGAACTAAGCAGTCCTACTTAGGAAAAAAGAAGCAAATGAAATGCATAGAGGATACCCACACAGAGGGAAAAAGAAATGTAAACTTCAAAGACTTCTGTGTGGAGTCTGCATGTCCTCCCTGCGTTCGTGTGGGTTTCCTCCAGGTACTCTGGTTTCCTCCCACGTTACAAAGACATGAATCTGGAGAGTTTCTCCTCGGGCCTCTGCTGAAAATTGGCTTTGTTCCAAGTTGGACTTTCCTGGTTAACAAATGTTAAATAAATAAATGAATAAAGACACAGTACCTAAGGCCAGACTCGGATTCTAAACCCTGTGGCTCTTAAGTTATCAAAATTCATCAATGGACCATTGTGTAAACCAACAAGTGGAAAAATAAGAATCTGAAACGACTAATCTGTGAAGATGCAGGCTGACTCTGCATCACAGAGTAAACAATACGAAGCCATTAGTGAAAGTCACACAAAAACTGGAAAGTGCTGAGTAAACAAAGTGATAGACTGTATGAGTGAAAAAGAAAGGACACGGGGATGGTGCACTGAATAATGAAACTTCAGATATGGCAAACAGAAGGGGTGAATTGTAAACAGGAGCAGGGTATATAAAATGGTTATATACAATAACTGAAAGCTTTCAGGGATAAAACGCTGGGGAACAGTGTTCGAGAAGGTACTAGTGGTTTAAAGGTCCACCACACAAATGGCACACTGCCTACATGATGTAGCTTTCTGGTAGACAGAATTCATAATGGATGGAGCTATGGGTGAGAATGCCACAATCTGTACTAAGTGGAAGGCAGATGTTACCAAGCAGTGCAGCACTGTGGAGCAGCAGATTTCTTTCTTTTTTTTTTTTTCTTAAAAATATAGGTTGTATAATTGAGCCTCTTCTACATAGTAAGCCTGTGTGCTTATATGTGCAAAATTACAAGTAGAAGTGCTATTATGGGCATTTTCTGGAGCCCAGAAGAATTCCCCTGAAGACTACGGCTGTAAAGCAGAATGAGTTAGTATCATGCTGTACAGATGACTAGCACAGCTAAGTGAAAGGGAAGTTAGGTACAATGAGACAAGACTACGCCCTTAAGATCAGTGCCAGCCCCAGCTCTGTATCGGGGAAAGTCAAGGGGTGAAAGGAGGATCTGGAAGACTCAGCAATGCAAGAGGACACAGGAATTGCAAGAAAGCATAAAGCAGAATGGGGAGGGGGCAGAAAAAGAAGACTAAGCTTGTCTAATGGTGCAGAAGCAGGCCCTAAGTCAGGAGTACACAGAGCCTGGCACAAACCGTACTTAAGTGTTCGATATCAGTAGCACACTAGCAATGGCACTTCACAGAAACCATAATGAAAGGACCTGATTTAAACATGCACTCTGCTTGTCTGCACTGCTTACTAACAGTTTAAGATTAGGAATAAGGAAAACTGTTCAGCATTGTGGAACCTGAAGCAGCTAACTTTGCAAAACTTAAAAGTCCTCTCACAGCCTAATTAAAGGAAAACTCCACCCTCTCATACAGTTTAACTCAATTGTTAGGTTTCTTTTCTCCCTAAAACATGGTTTCAGTATTGTGTAGGTACCAGAAATCTGCTTGTACTTTTTAAAATTTTTATTTCCTTGCATTGGAGTTAAAGGAAGGGAAAGCCCACCTACATTTTTTTTAACTCAACTTCTCACATATTTTACAGTGAAATTCGTCTCCACCTGTGTGACATATCATAGACACAGTTAAATCGGTAGCTTACCCTGTCAGGTACTGCTGTCGTTCTTAGATGGGCAATTCATGATCCTGCTAATGTCAGGAACACAGCAGCTGATATAAAAAAGACAGAAAGCTGTGGAACTGTTTTCCACTGTTTTATTGCAGAGGGGAGAACTTAACACTCCCCTTTCAAAGCAATTAGATCATTCAGGGGTTTAAAGGCAATTGTCAACTCTTCTGATGAATTTACATAAGCAGCAACACAGTATTGAAATGCTAAACTTTAAATGTTATTTATAATAGTTTATATGTTATGTAGTATCAAGTATTTCTGTGACATTTAGAGAAAAGTAAGAAAATATTTTTTTTCTTATAAAACATCAATGCATTTAGCATTTTCACCCACCACCACACACACACACACACACACACAGGCCAGAACTGCAGAAAGAGAGTCAGGTGGCAACCCTATCAACTAGGTGCACTGACACTGTTAATAAAAAGGTCTTTATGCTTTTTTGTGACATCATTCTAGAGGGGGATGCATATCTGGTATATACAGATCCAGTGTAAGAGATTTCCACTGACTGAGTCAGTCCTTACATTGTTATACTGCAACCATAATATACAGCTGAATTTACTTTAACATACATTTACTATGTGCCCTTGCATTAAAAACACAAAGAAAAGGAAATCCAGAAGTACTTAACTGTGCTTAAATACACGCGCGCACACACACACACACACACACACACACACACATACTTTAAATTTACACACATATATACACACACTATATATACATACATAGATATACATGTGTGCAACGTGTGCATACAATGAATTATTTATAATAAACATAGTATAGTTAAGCATTATTAATATATACATTCTAGTAAATGTTGCTCAATGATTTACTTGGTCACTGTCACACATTGGTTAGGTGTTGCACATGCAGTCTTTGTCAATGTTTTTATGTCATATTTTTTTCTTTGTACTGCTAAGTGCATGCAATATTTTATTTATTTATTTATTGCATTAGTTAACCGGGAAAGTCCACTGGACCTGTAAAGAGCCCATTTTCAGCAGAGGCCCAGGGAGAAAAGCTCCACAATGATACATACAATTAGAGTGAAAATCACGTAGAAAAACAAGATAGTACAATACAGTTACATTGCATGATACTGGTAATTAGCAGCAAAGGTGTATGAAGAAAAATACAATCATTAACATATAATAATAGAATCACTGACATAAAAATCATATAGTACAGTTATATTGCAAGACTTTGTTTAACAGAGTGTTGGAATAAAGAAAAATAAAATCATTGATATGTACAAGTAATGACAGACAATTTTTGAGAGTACGTTTTTGAATGCTTTTTACATTGATGCAAAGGGTGGAATCAGTACACAAGAAAGTGATAAATTCCAGGTGAGTACCTGTGAGGAGATTATGTACAGAGTGAAAAATAGGGAGGGGTATAAGTGGGGAGGTTAGATAGGCCCGATGAAAGTGACAGGGAGAAGGATGGAGATTAATGTGAAAGGAGGTATAGCACTGGGAGGTGAAGTCAAGAGTTGTGGTTGTGTGTTTGGGAACAGGGTCATAGCCATTTAGAAGAGAGATGCAGTTTGAGGGAATTTTTAAAGGAGGTCAAGTTGCTAATTGAGTGATAGGGGGAGATTATTCCATGCCTTAGATACATAGTAGGAATATAAAATTTGGCCAGCTAAGAGTTTGGGTTTCAATAATTATCATCTTTGCCAGTGTAGCCTAAGTTGTGGCTGAAAAGGGTCCTGGGACCAGTTCACTTTCCTGGTTACCAAAGTATAAATAAATATGAAATAGAAAAAAAGGGAGGTGAACATGACAGAAATAACTGAGGAACTAGTAAAGCACATTTTAAGTCTGCATCATTCATGAGAGAGAAAAATCCTCCCACTGAAGGCATTGGGGAGTAGCAGACTAAGTTTAGAGTCCTACTACTTGTCACTTGTAAACGTGCAGCAAGGATCATTTACTGCAGTGAGAGTTTTCACACCTCAGCATGAGAGTGTGGGGGAGGGTTTGTCAAATCTATTAGGACTACAATAGACTACTTCTTCTTTCGGCTTTTCCCGGGTAGGGGTCGCCACAGTGGATCACTATCCGCTCATGATTGGCAGTGGAGTTTTACGGTATTGAATTGCCAGCCCGGCGCCCAACCTTCCACAGAAGGCACACACATGCATGCACTCACACCTAGGGCCAATTTAGAGTGTCCAGTCCACCTACAGCATGTCTTTGGGATGTGGGAGGAAACCGGAGCACCCGGAGGAAACCCATGCGACCACAGGGAGGACATGCAGACTCCGCAGAGAAGGCACCCCAGCCGAGGACTAAACCAGTGAACCTCTTGCTGTGAGGTGGCAATGCTAACCACTGCACCACAAGACTTTTGTTTGTGTCTTTCGGCTTTTCCCAGTTAGGGGTTGCTACAGCGGAACTCCAGTCCGCTAATAATTGGTAGTTGATTTTTACGTGCCAGGTTACCAGCCCTGATGCACAACTTTCAACGAAGTTACGCCCATTCACACATGTCTCCACGCAGAGATAGTCTTACAAAAACTAGTTTTTATCTACTTTCATTTGCTGCAAGTAGCTAACAGCTGTTTATAGCAAAGAACAAGCTCTGACAGACACATAAATGAGGCTCAGTCAGGTAAACATAGAAGCAGTCTTATATAATTTTACATTTTACCAGTGTTAAATATCTCTCAAACAGCCCTTGACAAAAGTGATAAACGACTACTTTAACAGAATGAAGAAACAAAACCTTTTTAATAAAACAAAACAGGACAAATAAAGACAGAATTAAATCAGAAAGTAAACATCTGGAAACCCTTTCACCTTTAGGATTCTTCAACATACTTCTCAACCTCTTGGCAAAAGAAAATCGGGACAAAACCTAAAAAATGGGGGGACAAATGCCCAAAAATAGGGACAGGTTTTAAATAATGCTCTTATAAACTTAGGAAGTTACTAGAATAACAGGATTTGGGTTAGCATGCATTTTTGAAGGAAATACAGTCTGAAACTCAAATGCATGTCATTATTTAGTGACATCAATCCTTAGCGATTTCCCAGAAAAGAACAAATTTTGAGGAATGGACCAAAAATATGACACAAAAATCTGGACGTTCCTCAGGTGTGCCTCAGAAATACATTGCAGTTTTATGTGTACAGTGCGGCTTTATTATAAGTATATACCTCCGAAAAGGTTTATTACAAGTATATACCTCCTGGTACGCCTCCAAAACATTACTTGGGAAGCTTTAGCAGCCACTGAAAAGTACAGTTTTGTACCTACCATAAATGTAGATGTTCGAGTGCTAATACAGCTGCAGTAATCACAGATGGGTTCTCTGCCGTCAGGCGGGTCCTCGGTCGGCCGAATTCCAAAGTCTAGGTCCGGCCTCGGTTGTTGTCGCTTTCTCTCCTGACGTCAGTGAGGCCGGCGTATATAAGACACAGCTGACGCCATGTTCTTCAGTCTTTCTTGCCCCAGATGTCAGGTGCCCCCAGAAGGAAGGCAATACATAAATTATGTTTATATATATATACATGCAATGCAATATAATCCAAAATCAGTAGTTGCAAGCAAATAAACCATAGAAGGATAACCCAGTCAGGTTGTATGAAGAGGGTGTTAGGCCCCATGCCTTTACCAAGTGGGGAAGGATGGAGGGAAACCTGTACTGCAGCTGTATTAGCACTCGAACATCTACATTTATGGTAGGTACAAAACTGTACTATGTTCATCGTGCATACAGCTGCAGTAATCACAGATGGGTAGAGTCCCAAAGCTACGCACAGGGTGGTAGGTACTAGGAGGAACTGGGTTGAGCCAGAATGCCCTGCAACACAGCAGTGGCAAAGCCTGCTCTAGTTTTGGAATATAAAGGCAGGTGGTAGTGTTTTGTGAAGGTATGTACAGAACTCCAAGTGGCTGCCTCCAAAATATATTTGGTAGGAACTCCTCTGAGGAAGGCTGTAGAGGTAGCTATGGCCCTGGTGGACTGTGGTCTGATGCCTGTAGGAACAGATTTCCCATGATAGGAATAACAAAACCGTATGCAGTGACCTATCCACTTTGCAATAGTCTGCTTGGTAACTGGCTTCCCTTGAGCGCCTACAGCACAGGACACAAAGAGTTGTTCTGATTTCCTGAAGGACTTTGTTCTGTCCAAATAATAACGTAGCTGCCTATGGATGTCTAAAGAGTGTAGCAGCCTTTCCCCTTTGTTTTGAGGATTGGGGTAAAAGGTAGGTAGGTGTATGGCTTGATTTAAAGCTACCCTGGATACCACTTTAGGCATAAATGACGGGTTGGTACGAAGGGAAACCCTGTCCTGATGGAAGATAAGAAAGGGCTGCACCGCCATGAGGGCCTGTAGTTCCGAAACCCTACGAGCTGAAGTGATAGCCAGAAGGAAGGCTGTTTTCCAGGACAAATATTGCAAATCTGTTGAGGCAGCTGGTTCAAAAGGAGGCAATGTTAATTTTTCTAGTATGTAATTAAGATCCCAGGCTGGTATTGGTTGTTTCCTTGGTGGTCTTATATTCTTAGCCCCTCTGAGGAACTGTCGTAAGAGTGGGTGAAAAAATAAAGGAGGATCCGTGTTGAATTCTGCAGAAATGGCTGAGGCATGGATTTTTATGGAAGAAAATGAAAGTCCACTGTTCAGCAGCTCAGCTAGATACTGTAATACCTGAGGCAAGTTCAGTTTTCTAGGGTCCTGGCCTTTTTTCTCATTCCAAGAGCAAAACCGCTTCCATTTTGCGGAGTAAGCTTTTCTAGTAGATGGCCTTCTGTCCTCCAAAATGACATCCTGCACCTCCTTGGAGAGTAGGGTCTGTTGTGGTGTTAAGGAATTTTCCATGCAGCGAGATTGAGTGTCTTCAGCTGACTGTGAAGAGTTTTGTAGCTGTGCTGAGTCAGCAGAAGAGGCATTAGAGGCAGGGACCAGGGAGGAGTATGTGTTAGGCTCCTCAGGAGCGGGTACCAGTGTTGCCTTGGCCAATCTGGAGCAATCAGTATCATCTTCGGTCTGTCTGCTCTTGCTTTCAAAAGCACCTTGGGCAGAAGAGGCAGAGGTGGGAATGCGTAAACTGTCCATGCTGTCAAACTGAATGAAAGGGCGTCCACTCTCCAGGCCTTTGGATGAAAGGTCCTCGAACAAAACTTTTCCAATTGATGATTCCTGTGGGAGGCAAAAAGATCTATGTCTGGCCTCCCCCACGCTTGGATTATCTCTGTAAACACCTGAGGATGCAACTTCCATTCGTGTGGATCTGTCATATTTCTGCTTAGATTGTCTGCCAGCGTGTTTTCCAATCCTGGCAAGTACTGTGCTTGAAGTTCGATTTGCCATTCCAGAGCCAAGTTCCAAAGAGTCATGGCTAGTCTGCACAAGGGGTATGAATGTGTTCCTCCTTGTTTGTTTATGTACCACATTACTGTGGTGTTGTCTGTTCTTATCAGTAATTGTCCTGGATGCAGGAGGTCCTTGAAAGCTGTAATTGCATTTATTACTGCTAGCATTTCTTTTTGATTGATGTGAAGGTGCTTTTCCTTTTGGGACCATTTGCCCTGAATGCACCTGTCCGTCATGTGCGCCCCCCCCAGGCGTAATCTGAGGCGTCTGTTGTGATGACTTGATTTGCTTGAGGCTTGCAGAATGGGAGGCCTGTATTTGCTTGACATGCTTGGGCCCACCATGGAAATTCCTTTTGCAAACATGGAATTATTGGTATGATTGCTTCCAAACAGTGACTGTGTTGAGACCATAGGTTTTTTAGGTACCATTGAAGTTTCCTCATATGCAGCTTTGCACATGGGATTAAAAGAATGCAAGATGCCATGAAGCCCAGAGCCTGCAGGATTTTCCTTGCAGTAAGCCTGGTACATTTTGCTAGTATTTTGAAGTACTGAGTTAGTTGCCCCTGTTTTTCTGGCGTTAGATAGGCCATCTGGGTGTTTGTGTCCAAGTTGGCACCCAGGAAAGTTATTTTCTGAGATGGTGTTAGCCTGGATTTCTCTTTGTTGATTGTGTATCCCAGAGAATGCAGTAATCGTGTTACATAAGCCAGATGTTCCAGAAGTATGTGCTTGCTGTCCGCTTGGATCAGGCAGTCGTCCAAATAAGGGTAAATTTGTATCCCTTGAAGTCTGCAGTAGGCAATCACTGATGCCAGGCACTTTGTGAATACTCTGGGCGCAGTAGATAAGCCAAAGGGCAATGCAGAGAATTGATAGTGGATTGAACCTGCAAGAAATCTGAGGTATCTTCTGCAGCTTTGTCTGATTGGGACATGCAGGTATGCCTCCTTGAGGTCCAATGTTACCAGCCAAAACTCCTTGCCCAGCTTGGGAAGAAGCTGCTGTAATGTGAGCATCTTGAATTTTGGTACGAGTAAAAATGTGTTTAGGATGGATAAGTCCAAAATGGGTCTCCAGTTGGTTCCTTTCCTTGGTACCAGAAAAAGTCTTGAATAAAAACCTTGACCTTGTTCGTGGGTAGGTACCTCTTGAATAGCTCTCATGCTTATGAGCTTTGAAATTTGTAGTTGTGCCTCTGCCCTTTGATTGTGTGGCAGGTTTGGCATGCCTCTCATTTTTGGAAGTGTGTGGAATTGAAATTTGTAGCCTCTGTTTATAATGTCCAGGATCCATTTGTCTGTTGTGACAATATGCCAATTTCTTGCAAATAATGCTAGCTTTCCTCCCAAAGGTGCTGCCAGCTGAGACCTGCTTGGCATGGAAATGAGGGAGTCATTGGGTTTGTTTCCTGTATTGTTGTGCACTGTCTTCGCCACCTCTTGGTGCTGGAGTTTGCCACTGTCGGCCTCTATATGATCCTTGTGATTGCCCTCTGCCCCTTGTGCGTCTGTATCTACCTCTTTGGGGCTTGTCAGTGGCTGGAAAGGACCAGTTTTTTGAAGGCCAATTTCTGCTAAAACGTGGTGGTTGGACCTGTAAAAAAGCTTTGACAGTTTGCATAGATTTGGCTTTTTCTTCCATTTTCCGTAATATCTCCTCAGCATTAGTACCAAACAGAACATCCTTTTGTAAAGGAGCATCTAGAAGTTTAGCTTTCACATGATCAGGCAAGTTTTGTTCCCTAAGCCAGGCATGTCTGCGAATGACTGATCCTGTAGCAGCCGCTCTACTTGAGGCCTCTAGGGCATCATAACCTCATTGTAAGGTGTGTTTACCCACTTGCTCTGCACTATGCATCATATCCTGCAACTCCTTCAAATCTGGTTGTTCAGGTTGAGACATTTTATTCCTTAATTGTGATAACAGGAACTGTTGATATTTAAGCATATGAAACTGACAATTTAAGGCCCTCATGGCTAGGGTGGCCGAGGTATATACCTTTTTTCCCCACCTTTCTAAGGATCTTGACTCTCTTTCGGCAGGAAGTGGGTTCTTGGCAGTAGAGACCTTCACTCCCTTGGGGCGTTGAGAAATGGTTTCAAGGTCAGCATTATGGCTTTTGTAGAGAAATTGGTGAGAGTTAGGAACTCTGTAGTACCTATCAGGTTTGACTGGTGCAGGAGGCAGGGAATCCGGGTTAAGGCAAGCCTCCGAATAAACATCATCAAGTATGTCCAAAACAGGAGGTATCACCAGAGGTCTGTGTTGAGGTAACAAAAGAAATTCCCTAAGTCTTTTCTTGGAATCGGAAAAGTCTTGGCCTTCCCAATGGAAGTGTTCCCTTAAAGTGTGCAAGGTTTCCCCAAAGGAAAAATCCTCAGGAGGAGATACAGAAGGAATGGACTGCTCTGCATCCGAATCCTCAAAAGGGGAGTAAGAGTGTTCCTCTACATCAGAATGTTCTGATAAAATGGAGCCCTGATCAGAAGAGGGAGAATCTTCCTCCACTCTGGGTCTCTTGTCTGGAGGGGGTTGAGAACCCCTGATAAGAGTAATTAAATCCTCAGCCATTTTAAGCATCTGTTTTTTAGGCATGGGGCCTGGAGATGGGCCCTGTGCAACAGGCCTCTTGGGATGCCTGGCTGCTTTGGATTTAGTAAAGGCCTTAATAGAAAAAGAGGATGAGGGTCTAAATACACCATGGGTGGAAGTGGACCTGTCCACATTAGGAGGCTCAACATTAGCAATGGCTTCGGTGGTTGTAGTCTGGGAAAGGGCCGAGGTACCTGCGGTCTCGGGTACAGAGGACACCGCCAAAGGAGTGTCGTCGGTAGTCAGGGACTGCAAAGGCGTCTCGCTGAGAACCGGACCATGTGTAGCCTGTTTTGGCATGGTGTCAGTGGGGACCGCGGACCTCGCATGTCGGTCCTTGTCCTTTCGTTTTTTGGACAAAACGGTAGTCGGAGTTTCCGACGACATTTTATAATCAAAGGCTTTACCAAAATAGTGTTGGGCGAACTCCGCCCGACGTTTAATAGTGCGTTTATTGAAAGTAGCGCAAAAGTGACAGCCCGAGACGTCGTGGTCTGGGCCTAAACAAGGTATGCAGAGGGAATGGAAATCCTTATGCGGTATTTGCTTCCCACAAGAAATACAATTATTAACTTTTTCTGACATCGGTCTGAAGCAAGAAAAGTTTCCCCAACGGAGTACTTAGCTTTAATGAAGACTTCGGTTTCCAATTTTTTCGTAATTTAGGAGCTGGCCGACCGGCACTTGCGAACTGCTTCTGCTTCGGGCACCGCGCGGCAAAAAAGACTGGAGAACATGGCGTCGGCTGTCTCTTATATACTCCGGCCTCACTGACGTCAGGAGAGAAAGCGACAACAATCGACGCCGGACCTAGACTTTGGAATTCGGCCGACCGAGGACCCGCCTGACGGCAGAGAACCCATCTGTGATTACTGCAGCTGTATGCACGATGAACATCATGGCTTTGTAACTCATAATTCATGCTCGACTTAAAGACCAAAGTACTACTTTTTTTCCCAAATCCCTCTGTCATGAAAAAATATTTAAAGTACTCTCTCTCTTGATAAATACAACCACTGAAGTCACTTCTCATAGCAAATTATTAGGGGTAATCATCTTCTTTCAGCTGCTCCCATTAGGGGCCGCCACAGCGGATCATCTGTTTCCTTTTCTTCCTGTCCTGTGCATCTGTTTCCTTTTCTTCCTGTCCTGTGCAGCTTGCTCTGTCACACCAACCACCTGCATGTCCTCTCTCACCACATCCATGAACCTTATCTTAGGCCTTCCTCTTTTCCTGTTACCTGGCAGCTTCATCCTTATCATCTTTTTCCCAATATACTCTGCATCCCTCCTCAGCACATGTCCAAACCAACGTAATCTTGCCTCTCTGGCTTTGTCTCCAAACCTTTCAACCTGGGCTAAACCACTAATATACTTATTCCTAATCCTGTCCACCCTCGTCACACCCAGTGCAAATCTTAACATCTTTAACTCTGCCACATCTAGCTCTGAGTCCTGCTTTTTTGTCAGTGCCACTGTCTCCAACGCATATAACATAGCTGGTCTCACTACCCGCTTGTAGACCTTTCCCTTTCACTCTTACTGGTAGTAGTCTGTCACAAATCACTCCTGACACTCTTTTCCACCCACTCTATAATGTCTGTACTCTCTTCTTCAACTCTCTTCCACACTCACCATTACTCTGAACTGTTGATCTCAAGTATTTAAACTCATCCACCTTCGCCACCTCTACTCCCTGCATCCTCACCATTCCTCTATCTTCCCTCTCATTCACTCACATATATTCTGTCTTAGTCCTGCTGACCTTTATTCCTCTTCTGTCTAGAGCATATCTCCACCACTCCAGGGTCTCCTCCACCTGTTCCCTACTCTCACTACAGATCACAATGTCATCTGCAAACATCATAGTACACAGGGACTCTTGTCTGATCTCATTTGTCAACCTGTCCATCACCATTGCAAATAAGAAAGGGCTCAGAGCTGATCCTTGATATAATCCCACCTCCACCTTAAACGCATCCGTTACTACCACCGCAGACCTCACCACTCACATTACCCTCGTACATATCCTGTACCACTCTTACATACTTCTCTGACACTCCTGACTTCCTCATACAATACCACAACTCCTCTCTAAGCACCCTGTCATATGCTTTCTCTAAGTCCACAAAGACACAATGCAACTCCTTCCGAACCTCTCTGTACTTCTCCATCAATACTCTCAGAGCAAACATCGCATCTGTAGTGCTCTTTCGTGGCATGAAACCATACTGCTGATCATTAATCATCACCTCCCTTCTTAACCTAGCTTCCACTACTCTTTCCCATAACTTCATGCTGTGACTGATCAATTTAATCCCTCTGTAGTTACTACAGCTCTGCACATCACCCTTATTCTTAAAAATCGGTACCAAAACACTTTTTCTCCATTTCTCAGGCATCCTCTCACTTTCCAAGATTTCATTAAACAATCTAGTTAAAATCTCCACTGCCATTTCACGTAATCACCTCCATGCTGCCACGGGTATGTCATCTGGACCAACAACCTTTCCATTCTTCATCCTCTTCATAGCTATCCTCACTTCCTCCTTGCTAATCCACTGCACTTCATGATTTACTATCTGCACATCATCCAACCTTCTCTCCCTTTCATTCTCTTCATTCATCAGCCCCTCAAAGTACTCTCTCCATAGGGGTGATAGTGGATGATAATTTTACATTTGACTTGCATATACAAAATGGCATAAGAAAAACTCATTAAAACTAGGGATGCTTTACAGAGACAAAAACTTTCTCACCAACGCAACTAAAACTACTCTTGTCACTACTTATCTCCTCCCCACACTTCTTTATGGTGTTCCCTTCCTTACTAACCTCCAGGCTTCACAAAAATTATAACTTGAACAATGCTATAACAAAGTTGCTATATTTGCAGTTAATATCCCTTTCAAAACCCACCACTGTATAGCACTAAAAAGCCTATACTGGTTATCTACTAACATATACACAGCTTCTTACCACCTATAAAATTATCCAGCATCCATCTGCCTGTCCAGCACTAAAAAACATTCTACACAACTAGATCCCCAGTTGGTTACTGTGATCTAATGACCAAAAACTAGTCCGTCTACAAACCTACAAAATCTGCTGGGCATTTTCTATATTTGTTTAAGGTTGCTAAGGCCTGGAGCTCTTTACCTGTATCCATCAGGTCTATGCCCTCCCTCCCATCTATCAAAACCACTCTGAAAAACTTCCTAGCTAAAATCTGGATCTGTTCTTGCTCAAAACCAGGATAAACTATATTCCTAAATGTACCTTTTCCTTCCTTATACCTCCTTAATCTCCCTTCTTTACTTACCTCCTTACTTCCATCAACATTTCTTTCTGACTTTCTACCTAAATATACCATAATCCTGTTTTTCCCTCATTTCATATTACACTTCCTGTTTGTACTACACTAACTTACCTTTAATGTCTCTACAAACTGTCTATATCTACAAACTGTCTAAAACTTCTCTAAATATTAAATAACTGTCCTATAACTTGTATATATTCTTAACCAGTGTTTTTATATTAAGTCTGATTTGTTATAATTAAACTACACATGTTTTTGTTTTATTTTTGAAGATTGTAAAATTATTATTGTTAAAATGTTTTGTTATAATTTGGAGCTTTCTCCCCGGGCCTCCACTGAAAATGGGCGTCTAACTCAGTTGGACTTTCCTGGTAATCAAATGTCAAAAAATAAATATACATGTGCATTTGTGCCTGCTTGCATGGGGCTCACAGTTTTAGAATTTCCCTTGCCCCCTTTCATGGGGCTCATGCTGCTGAAAGTGTTAAGTGAAAACTAATCCTATGTTTCTAACAGTATGCACAGAATCTTCCCCTACTCACTGTAAATGCTGTTCTTTTTAAATGTAAGAAAGCTGGCAAAAGGTCTCAGGTTTGCTTAATGGCCGTTCCCACCTCAGCAAAATGATCTAAGGTTGACAATTATCCTACCCAACCCCTACTCCCTGGGAAGAAGCCACCTTAATCTGTTTGTCTTTGTGTTTCTTGCACTTCAGCATTTCAAAATGTTATATAAAATGTTTTTTTTCTTGTACTTCCTATAACTACTTCTTATTTCAAAATTAAAGCAGCTTGAAAAATGTTTCAAGTGTGCTTATTGTCCATTTCTACCGCATACAAAAACAAGATCTGTTTGCATTTGGATTGTTGAAGTGCTTAAGCCTGATGGCTGAAGGGTGTTTGGTCACTCTTAATTTGAGGGTTAATTGTTTATCCAATGTAAAATGCTTTGCATTTTGTGCAGCTTGCCCGCTGTACTATTTCAATTATATCTGTCATTGCAGACATATTTCTGTTTTGAGTTTGGACGTATAAAATAGTTCTTTTGACTCAGATGCACAGCATCTGCAGCTGGGGGTTGCAGGGAAAGGTTCCTACCTGTAAATCTGTGGGTGCACTAGAAAACCTTATGTTTACAATTGGATGAGGTTTTCCAAGTGGTGCCTAAATGGGAATAGAGGGTGGCCTGAGGTTTACATCTCCCTGGCCTTGAAGTATTTCTGTGAGCTGGTTCATAGGTAGGTACTAGGCTATTGGCCCTAGGGCCTATATAAGCCTAGCCAAAAAGGTACCCTGGCTTTTGCCACCCAAGAAAATTATTTTCTTGCGCCCCTGTCACACAGAGCCACAGAAGTGATCCCCAGGGTGAATTTCCTATCTCCCATCCAATCAAGATTTTTCTTGAAGAGTGCTAATGAGGAGCTTTGTTTGTTATAGACAGGTAGATTGTTCCAAAGTATGGGAAGTCTCTGGGACAGGAGTCTATCCCTCCAGCATGTTCTGTTTATTGTGGTGTCAAGGTTTAGGTCACTAGAGCATGTATCTCGGAGGGATTGGGATTTCTTTAAGTGGAGCATGTCCAGCAGCTCTGGGTTTGACATAGCTTTGTATGTTAAGCAGAGATTGCCTCCGAGTAGGCGATATGCAACAGAGTAAAGCTGGAATTTTTTGAGACAGTCTGCGTAGGGCATCTGTTTGAGGCTGGTAATCCTCTGTGAGGTATTTCTGTGGCCTTTCCAGTTGTTGTAGATGTCTTGTGAGGTACATACCAAAAGGGTGTTGTACTCTATAATGGATCTAATGAGTGATGAGTAGAGGGGATCAATGACCTCTTTTTTCCTGGATGAGAAACCTTTTCTGATGAGGTGTGCCACATAGAAGGATTTCCTGACTACTGTGGCAATGTGATTATCAAAGGAGAGACTACTGTCCACCTGTGTCCCAAGGTCTCATCACATTTTTGGTGTTAAGTAGACTACCGCCTATGTGGTAGTTCATGGGTACATTGCTTTTACCAAAAGGGATGACAATGCACTTTTTGGCACTGAGCTTGAGGCCATGGCTTTGACACCAGACATCTGTCTCAGTGAGGCCCTTTTGTAGGATGTCCACATAGTTAGGAGTTTTTATTATGGCTCCTAGTTTGCAGTCATCTGTGAACTTTGTTAGCTAAAGACCTTCTCTGTTAGCCTGTACTTCAGAGAAGTAGACACCAAACAGGAGAGGACCTAGGACTGAACCCTGTGGTACTCCACTTGTCACTGGTCTGAAGGTGGATTTAGAGTCTGCTACTTTCACAGTGTGGGTTCTGTCAGTGAGCCAGTTGGCAACCCATCTTGTGACATAGGGATTTATACCTAGTTTAGCGAGTTTATCTATAATTCCAGAGTGGGGGATGGTGTTGAAAGCCTTGGCGAGATCTAGATAGGCTGTGTGAACCACCTTACCCTCATCTACGGCTTTGATGTCTGCTTCAAAGAAGTCTATCATGTTTAGGAGACATGATCTGCCTTTTACATACCTGAACTGGGTAGGGTCCAGAATTTGGAGATTATCAATGCCATTGTTTATAAGTTCCATGATGATACCTTCCATAGACTTGCAGACCAGGCTGATCAGGCTAATGAGGCGGTAGTTCCCGGGGTCCGTGGTGGCTCCCCCTTTGTGGAGTGGGATAACCATTGCTGTGTGCCATTCAGTGGGCACAAAGCCAGGCGATCTTATCGTATACATACATTATGTACTTAGTGGCAATCTCTGCTTGTCTGCCAAGAAATACCCATCTTTCCTCTTCTTTTGATAAAACAGTTCATGAAAGGAGTATTGCATATCAGATCATCCTCCCAAGCACATTTTTCCTTTGTGGGTTCTCAACCATGTTCTGAACAAATTGAACTTACCACCTTTCAAACTTGCCACTCAGACTGATTTAAAGTTCTTAACATAGAAACCTATTTTGCTTATTGCCCTGACATCTTCAAGGCAAGTCTCTGAGCTGCAAATTGTCAAGGTGCAACAACCTTACCTGATTTTCCACAGGGATAGGGTTGTGTTACACACTAATCCCTCTTTCATGCGAAATTCTCCACAATCAGTCTATTAATCTCATTGTGTTCTTCTCAGAATGCAAGAATAAGAGAGAGAGGATACTTCATACCTTGGATGTGCATCAGTAGCTCAGGTACTATCCTGAGAGAATGAAAGTCTTTAGGATGTCTGAAAGGCTTTTTATTTCCTACAGAAGGACAAAGAAGGGTTAATTTGTCTCTTAAGCAAACCATTGCAAGTTGTGCTCTGGTATTTTTTTTTTGTTACACCCACCATGGCAAAGCAAGGTAAAGGCACATTCCACCAGGACCTTTTCCTCTTTAGTGACATAATGGAGTGGACTTGAAGTATTTCAGAATCAGCAACTTGGATCCTCTGTCTATACCCATCCACGTGAAGCTGAGTTCATCTATTACCCAGTTTAAGTGCAACCTAGACCACAGGAGCAGTAATAGGAAATTTACACTGGGCATAGCACCCATGTCCCTTATGGACAGAGGTAGCTTATAAAGGCCTGGCCCTCAATGTCCTATTTGGATACAAGATACAATTATTCTTTCAGGAAAACTTGGCTTAGCCTTAGAAAGACCCCCTCCCCCGGTCATAAGAGTAGTAACAATCTAGGAATACCTTTATGAAGCCCAAAAGCTGGATGCCTTTTCTTAATCCAGGGCGGGTTTTGCTTGGACCATTCTTGAGGGGTTCTTGGACCCTTATCCTTCCATCTCCTAGGTTGGGTAAGTTTTGGGAATCTACCCATATGCTAGTAAGGCAATGTGTTTGTTGAACACAGTACAATTACACACATCCTAATTACCATAACAGTATAAGTTTGTAGAACACACTGCCTTACTGGCACGTACCCTTCCACCATTCCCCCTTTTTTGGATGTACATAGTTCGCAGTTGCTGTTGAGTTATACTCGGCAGCCATTTTTGTTTGTGTGCATGTTTTTTGGTGTGGAAAAGTAAGTGTTTGCAAGCTTGGCCTTTCTTCTTTTCTTCCTTCTGAACCTATATAACTGAAAAGGGTTCTGTCTGTGGGTCTGAAAGGCCGTTCCTGTACTCCCATGTGACTGGTCCATCACACCAGATGGGGGAGGACCTCTGAACTTTTGCACACTGTCAGAGATAGGGTAGCAGGGCTCTACCTATTCATATGCCAGAAAGGTAGTGTGTTCTATGAACATTTGCTGTTACAGGTAAGTAGGACATAGATAACTGTACTTTTTCTGCTATGTCAGTAAATATACATCCGCATAGCTCACCTATACAGGCAACTAGTACGACAGAAACAATCCCAAGTATGCCAAAATAATGATAAAATGAGTATGACAGGAAGGCTACCAAACAGCACAAAACTTCAATGATATGTTAACAATTTTAAGATTTGTAAAATGGGATCAGTCTTTCTTTTTTTGCAGTGGACTGTCAGTGATATGTTTATGGCTGGGGAACACAGAAGTGATTAACATTACAGCACACCATCATCATCACAAAGAGCAGAGTTACTTTCTTGGGAAGAGAGATAATTATGAGGCTTGAATAAAGCAGTACAGAATGGATGCTAGAGGAACAACAGAGAGAAGCAGGAAGGAGGTTGCAGAAAGTATGTTAGACAGTATGTAACTAATTGTAAAGGATCAAGACAAATTAGTCATTCATGAGTACAGGCTCAAAGCAGGAAATATGTACATGGTAAAGAAAGGGGATCATGGTCCTGAAGTCCTTTGCTGAGGACACCAAACTAATGCTTAATGCAGGGCAATGATCTGCAGGCACGGTTGTACCCTAAAACATGGAAATAGACAACAAAGGAGGAAAGAGTGGCCTGTCTCCCTGCCCACAGCCATATCCACAAACAAAAAATAGTACTGATCAATAATAAATGACTGATGGTCACCTTCTCAAAATACCAAAACACAAAGGTAAATATTTTTTTTTCATTTACAGGAGTGCAAAACATCATAACAGAAGGCTTTGGTTCCACACCCTCTTAGTCCAATATGTTAATTCCACTTCTGTACAACCACAGGGGAAGGATGGACACCATGAATGGGTAAACACAATACATGCAGTAAAATCTTGTAGTCTACCTAATGTAAATGCAAACACAGTGGAGGGAATGGGGGAAATGGAATCAGGGAATGAGGGCTTAGTGAAATACACAACAACCACTTGCAGTGAAAATATTCTAAATGCCCCTAACACAGAAATAATTAATATATTTGTGTCTACACTAAATAACCATGACATTTCTTATGTTTGTATTACAAGCTGTACTTTAAAGGTAAGACCATGTACATGAGATCATATGCTCCACAAGACAGGGAATTATGAAAACAACTGAGAAAGGCTGCTCTGCCATGCATTACTGCTCTGGTCTGTGAATTAGAGTAATATATGCAAGTTTGCAAATGCCAAAGAAGCTTTAGGATGGGAAATGGACCAAAATGTGGGGTGGGATGCAATAGTATCAACAGTAATGTTACCTCAGACTTGGAAAGGTGTTGGGAGGGTGCCCTAATGGTTAAGGTGTATGCCTTACAAACACAAGGTGCAGGGTTTGAGTCTCACAATGGATAATTGGCTAAGCTTAAAATGGCTCACAAGGGCAGTTAGCTTAGTACTAACCTATGAACCTATGAACATCCAGTTTGCATAGTAAATGGCCATTAGAGTGCTGAAAATTACAACTGTTTCCACATCAGGAATTCTATGAACTAAGCCTCAATCCATTGGCAAACTATCTCTTTTGCAGTAGATTCCATTTACAAAAAATATACAATATCTATCAGTTGATTTCATGGCTTGGTGGGCTCTCCCACCTTTCCAATGTTTCCCACAACCACCAAAAACTCAAATTCAACTCTTCACCCCCATCTTAAGACAACTTTTAATTCAAGGCACTATCCAGCCAGTTCCTCCAGAGCACATGGGCAAGGGTTTCTACTCCATAATGTTTCTGGTTCCAAGAAAGGATGGTCCTTGGAGACCAGTCTTAGACCTGTCCTACTTCAATCTGTTCCTCAAGTTACCCACCTTCAAGATGCTTTCTCTACAGACATTACTGCCTGTTATCCCACTTCAGGCATACATGGTCTCAGTGGATTTGAAAGATGCTTATCTGCATATTCCCATTCATGCAGAACATTCCTACATTTTTTCGATAGGCTCCTCTCATTTTCAGTTTTCTGCCTTGCCTTTTGGTCTCTCTGCTGTGCCCAAGGTCTTCACAAAATGTTTAGCCCCACTGGTAGCTCACTGCAGGCTGTTGGGAGTTCAGATTTATCTAATCTCGATGATCATTCTTCATAGGGACCCTCACTCTTTAACACTACATCTGCATCTGGTCTCCAGCATCCTGGAAACCTGCGGATTCACTCTAAATTTACAAAAATCTCAGCTCACTCCCACCCAGGACACAACCTTTCTGGGTTGCAGGATACAGACAGTTCTAATGACTTGCCTTCATTCCCCAACAAAAATAGACAGCTTGCTACAGTACCTCCTATCCCTGCTTCCCCTCTCATCTTTGATAGACAGTTCCTGAAGCTCCTAGGGCATATGGCATCTCTGATCCCTATGCTTCCACTGGCCAAACTTCACGTGAGGAAATTTCAGTGGTGTCTGAAAAATGCCTGGTGCCAACACCTTCAGTTCCTAGAGGCAACCATTCCTCTTCTGCCATGTCTGAAAAAGGAACTCAGCTGGTGGATCTCACAAATTCACCTCAATCAGGGAGTTCCCTTGCAAATTACAACTTCAGTACAGCATTTCTACACAGATGCCTTAAACCTGGGTTGGGGAGCTGTGCTGCATCGCCTTCCAGCCAGCACAAGGAAAAAAAAGCACATGGTCCTCATACAGACTACAGGATCACATCAACATAAAAGAAATGAGAGCCTTACTCCTGGCTCTACAGACCTTTCAGCAGCTTCTGCTACCAGCTTCACAGAGTCATCACAGAAAACACGACTGTGCTATGGTATGTCAGCAAGCAGGGACAAAATCCTACCCTCTACGCTCTCTAATAATTCAGATTTGAAATCTCTCCATTTCTCTGTTACTTCATCTACTGGCTGTTTATATTCCAACCTCAGAAATGTATTAACAAACACTCTAAGCAGAACCATGGCACCTTCTCATGAATGGATGTTACACAGGGAGGTGTTTCAGGATATTGTACACAACTAGGGCATTCCAAAAGCAGATCTGTTTGCCTCCTCCCAGAACAGACAGCTACCCCTCTTCTGCACAAGGCTACCCCATCCACAAGCTTGGAAAGTGGACACCTTCTCCTTCTTTTGGGAAAAGATGAAGATTCAGAAAGACAGACCAAAAATCCTACTTTTGACCCCCATTTGGACAAGACAGCACTTGTTTCCTCTTTTTTTTCAGCTAGCCAGGGGCAATCACCACAAATTACCTCAAAGGTTCAATCTAAGTATCCAAAAACACCACCGGTCTGGTAGATAGGCTCAACTGAATGACTGCTCGACTCGAACAGGAGACACTGACTTTATTGTCAACACAATAACTGACAACAATATAGCTGTACAAGATACATAAATTCAAAAGAACCCTCGGTTAAGCGCTTTCATCTGAAAAAAACAGACTTTATCAGATGAAAGCGCTTAACCGAGGGTTCTTTTGAATTTATGCATCTTGTACAGCTATATTGTTGTCAGTTATTGTGTTGACAATAAATTCAGTGTCTCCTGTTCGAGTCGAGCAGTCATTCAGTTGAGCCTATCTACCAGACCGGTGGTGTTTTTGGATACTTATCTTGTCGCTTTGCTTAAAGGTTCAATCTACTCAGACAAGACAGGGGATCTCTGATACACCCACAGCTTTACAACCTGAACTTGATCCTGTGGTTGATAAACTTTTGATCCCTTTTCACCACCAATACTCAAGAGGACATACTCAGGAGGCCAGGAAAACCTAGCACAAGAAAAAATTACATTGCAAAGTGGAAATGTTTTTCCAGGTGGTGTTCTAAGAAAATACAGGATCCTTTGGCAGTCCCAGTGCCTATGGTCCTTGCTTATTTGTGTGAGCTCCTGCACTCTGGATTATCATACTCTACCATAAAGGTACATTTGTCTGCTATTTCTGCTTGTCTACCAAGCTTGACCATTTAGCATCCAGGCTAGAGGTTAAACTGTTCCTTAGAGGGGTTCTGCACCTCAGACTTCCTAGGAAACCATTTCCACCACCTTGGGACCTTAATTCTGTACTGGAATAAAATGACTATGTCCTCTTTGAGCCAGCCTTTTCAGCTTCTCTTAAGTTTTGCAGTTGGAAAATGATTCTGCTAGTAGCTTTGACTTCTGCCAGGAGGGTCTCCGAAATCCAAGTCCTCATGGCCACTCCGCCTTACCTCATTTTCCATAAAGACAGACTCTGAGGACTAATCCTTCATTCATACCTAAAGTAGTGAATGAGCTTTCCCTGAACCAATCTATTTACCTGCCTATTTTCTTTCCACAGTCTCATAATTCCTCAGAAAGGAAACCTCATTCCTTGGATGTGCACAGACAGCTTAGATTCTCTACCTAGATAAAACCAAGTCCATTAGAGAATCAGACCAGCTATTTGTCTCCTTTCTCCCTAGAACCCTAGGCAGAGCAGTCTCTAAACAAACCTTTGCTTCATGGATCTCAAAGGCCATCTCCTTTTGCCATGACTTCATTTCCATGGCAAGCGTTTAGCCTTGAAAGTAAAGTCTCATTGCACTAGGGCTGCAGCTTCTTCTGCAGCCTTTTTCAAAGGCCTGGACCATGTCACCATTCTAGAGGCAGCTACCTGGTCTTCTGTTCACACCTTTACCAAGCATTACAAGCTGGATTTAATATTTAGATCCAGAGTTGGGTTGCCAGATCTATTCTGCAGAGTCTCCTGGACTCTTCTCCTCCACCAACCACCCAAAGGAATACCTAATAGCTTTGGTACTCTCCCTACTGTAATGAATAGTGCAACAAGAGAAAAGAAAGACATAGAATAGTTGTGTAAAATCTTACCATAACCTTAGATGTCCTGATCTTTCATGTTGCAGTATTCAAAACCCACCCTCCTCCCCTCTATCCCTTATTTGTGGGGTTTTATGGTTATATAGTTTGGTAGAGGTGCTTTCTTGGTGTTGGTTATATTACTATATGTAAAATTTTCTCATAGTCCCAGGTAGAGCCTTTTTTGTTTACTCTATAGGCTCCTTCCTATAGTCTTATTTAGCTGGAATGCTTTTTATTCATTCGGCCTTATCTTCTGCGGCAGTCAGTCCTGACTTTGGTATGTGCAGACATCACATTTATAGCCAATGTCGGTTTATGGTATTGCTTGAAGACTTTGGTATACTGGCCAGATGTACGGCCACATCAGTACGATCTTATGCAGACATACACTCAGGCATGATTCTGAAAATAAAGTATGCTGCCCTTAAAGCACTTCTGCCAATGCCAGGGCTGTCACACATATGTACACATACATGCTGAAACTAGGTTCCATTTTGCATCATGATGTACTTTATATCAAGTCAGCACATAGCAACACCTGCATGAGCTCATCACTAAATAATTTTTTATTTACCACTAGAATGGTTTGCTATCTTGAAATTCATCTATAAATGCTACTTACAAAAGTGCTATAAATAAATAAAATACTCTGGACTGCTTAAGTTCCAGAAGTCATACTTCAGTCCTGGAGGTGCAATTCACTACAGTCTTGCTATCAACTGAGTAGGAATTAATTTTATACCCATAACGTTGCTGCTGTTGTTTGTCTTTCGGCTTTTCCCCGGTTAGGGGTTGCCACAGCAGAACTCCGGTCTGCTAATGATTGGCAGTAGATTTTTCACGAACGCCGAGGTGACAGCTCGATGTTTAACCTTTAACGAAGGCACGCCCATTTACGCATGTCTTTCGAACGTCCACCCAACCGCGGGGAGGACATGCAGACTCCACACAGAAGGCACTCCCCGCACTCCAGCCGAGAATCGAACGGGAGTATCTCTTGCTGTGAGGCAACAATGCTACCGCTGCACCACTGCGGTACTGACATACCCATAACGAATTAAAATAAAAGTCTTTGAAAATATGGCAACTGACTAAAAAATCAGTGAGTAGAAGGGCCAAACATTTATTATTCACAGAGTGCAACACGCTCATCTTTATTTTGTAGTATGCAAAAACTACTAATTGGCAAACATGAGATTTTAGCATGCCATTTTGTGCAACAATTAAATTAACTGCTTTGTAGATGCTAGAAATCAGAGTCTACTCATAATCTTACATAACAAAAGTTGTGATTAGCCATGAAACCTGTATTTATGTTTTGTTGTACCTTTCTAATATAGGGTAGTTAGGTTTCATTTTGGTTTTCCTGTAACACATCTACAACATGGTATTCCAAATAAAAGTATACGCCACCATCCACCTGACAGCTGTGTTCCTATTATATACAACAGGCAAATGACTGCATGATCTGTGAGTCTTCCTTACAGATTAATATTAGGATGGATAAGAAAAAAGTGAAGACAATTAATATAATGGATATATTTAATCTGATTTACATAGTAATAAAAATACTAAACAGGACATAATTTAAAGTTAATTTATATAACCTTAGAAACATAAGTTAGCATAAAAAACATCACTTTATCATCAAAGAAGGCCTCTTAGGTCATCATGTTGCCAATTAAACAGATAAAAATGCTTGCATTTAATTAATTTTAGTCATTTATGTTGCCAATTAAATAGATAAAAGTCTTTGCATTTAATTTATTTTAGCCTTTCATTTGCACGTACAGCAGCGTATCTGCATTAATGTAACCATTTTTGTATCTCACAAACATGATCTGTTCAGTGGCATGACAACCTCCTACACATTGCATAACATTTTCCTTGTTTGTCTGCAACTTCAGAAAACTATAAAACTTACCCTGCAGAGTTGTACAACATTTGACTTTTAATCACAAAGCAAAGCAGAATTTTATAAACATACTCAACCATACAAGATGTAGGAGAAGAAAGAAAATACAAATTCATAACTAATTACCCGGCCAATTTTCCGGTGATCTCTGTTCTTTGCCTCTTCCTGGAATTTCTCCCACTCCTTCATCATTTTGGTATCCGGAAAAGAGATACCATAAACTCGCTGCAAGGTTTCCATGTCAGCCTTCCCTTCCCAGTATGTGGAGGAGTTCTGCCATTTATGAAAACAAACCTTATTAGTGGGGTTTATTACAACAGCAATGGCTAAAAGAATACAAAATCAACCAAAGGCCATAAACCAGAAAATGCAAAACATTATTACCATGAACAACAAAATAACTTTTACTGTCTACCGAAATGTTAAAAAAAAGTCCTTTCCTGAACCATCATAATATCTTAGGATGGACAACAACTGCAAATAATCAAAATACAGTAAATTTGAAAGAATATAAGCTGCTTCTTTCAAAATATCAACCTACAAAGCATCTCTACTGACGGTAATGCAAATAAACACCTATACATTGCATGTGACCTGTCATATTAATACTAACCTCACTGAATTTTTTGAAATGTTTACCAGTATAGTCATACTCTGTACCTCACGTCTCAACCTCTTTGCATAAGAAATCTGGACAAAGTCTAAAATAATGGGGTAGGCCAAAACAATAGGGACATATTTTAAGTATTTTTTGTATATACTTAGAAAGTCACTAGAATAATGGGTTTTGTTAGCATGGATTTTCTGAAGGATGTAAAATATGAAACTCAAATGTGTGATTATCTGGTGAATTCAGTTTCCTGAGATTTAAGCCACACATTTTATGAGGAACACACCAAAATATGATGCAAAAATCTGGACATTTGACATGTACTCTCTGTAAATGTATTTACACAATTAACTATTACTCACTACTTCTTTTATCTGCTATTGACTTCAGGTCTTCCCCCAATAAAAATGATGGCTAAGCCAACGTTCCCATTCTGCCAAGGACAAGCATTGTCAAAGGATACCAGGCTTTCTGAATCACAGCTATACCATTTGGTGTAAACTTTAATAATTCAACCAACAAGATATAGCCTGATTTACCGGATCTCTGTAAAACACAACAAGATATAGCCTGATTTACCGGATCTCTGTAAAACAGAGTGAAGTGTGTTATGTGCATTTATTTGCATGTATTAGCCAATGAATGACATGGTCCTCTGCTCACCTCCACTATTTTGATAATGTCTAAGAAAATGCAAACATCTTCAGTGACCTGCTTGGCCATGGAGAGAAAGACAGAGCTGCGCCATGTACTGGCCTCAAAGAATGTGGGGATGGGGCTTGGAGGGGATATGTGTTTGTGTGTGTGTGTGTGTGTGTGTGTGTGTGTGTGTGTGTGTGTGTGTGTGTGTATGTGTGTGTGTGTGTGTGTTGCTATTAAGTAAGGGATTTAGTAGGAATCTTCAATACGTGGAGGTATAACTCTCTAAATTTTTTTTCTTGTCAAGAGAATGCATGCTAACAAATAAGTTGCCAGAACTATGTGTTGGTGAGCTACTTGTCAAGAAAAGACTACATTACAGCTGGTTTTATTAAAGTGACATACTCTAGCCTAGCACAGCCATTATAAACTCCCTTGCAGACAACTCTGCTACTAATGAAATACAGACAGCAAAACATTTTAGCACAAACACATGTTTGCAGTGTGGTACTTTTTTAAATGGGATTTTGTAAATCACGGTAAATATACTTCCAAAAATGGGAATAGAAGGATGTATTCCCATTGCAGAAAGATCATGATCCTCAGCCTCCCTGGGAAAGCCTATTACAGTGTGATGGAAAGGTGATTGACAGGTCAGCCTCTGATTTGGAAGACGTAATGCTCATTCCATTCTGATGGAAAGAGCAGCAGCTCATCTCTTTCTCTGAGTGGATACTAGAGGGATCAGCAACGTTTGATGCTGTGGTCTACATGTGTTGTTTGGACTTGCAGAAGGCATACAACTATCTGACCTGGAATGTGTTACAAGATGCACTACAACAGTACTAGATTCCAGAGTCACTGCTGTGTGCCATCCGGTACATGCATTATCAAAGTAAGACCTGAGATCATACACTCTGCATTAAAATTAATTAATTTAAGGTGGATGTTAGACAATTAAGTATGTAGTCTCCCCCACCTGTTTATGATTTTCATGGACAGGAAATAGAGGCACACCAAAGGTGTGGATGGTATTTAGTTTGGAGACATGAAGATTGCATCTCTGGTGTTTGCAGAAGATGTGGTCTTCCTGGACTGTAGTGACTCTGACTTGAAGCATGCACTAGAGTGGATGGCTAAAGAATGTGAACTGGATGGATGAAAACACCTGTGAATCAGAAGTCAGGATTTCCTCTTGGAAAACAGCAGACTGCTCAAAGAAGGTGAGATAGAAATGGCTTCTTCAAACTGAGAAGTTTAAGTACCTGAGGCTTTTGTAATATAAAAGGGATCTGGACTTAAGACCACTGAATGTGTACACTGGAGGCTGTATTGCATGTACTATACTACAATATGGTGGTGAAGTGACAGCTGAGTTACATAACAAAGCTTTCAATTTATCAGTCAGTCTATATTGTCATCATCATGTATGGCCACAAGCTTTGGGTAGTGACCAAGAGGAGAACATCATGGATACAAGAGATGAAAATGAGACTTCATCTCAAGATTATTGGGCTCATTCACTGTGATAAATTGACAGGTTTGGCACGCCACTGCTTCTGTGGGAGGGAGCATCTCACACAAGAAATTACAAGGCATGGCCCACTAAGAGGTGTCCCAAGGCAGACTCAGGAAATGCCAGGCAGATTACATCTCCCAGCTTGCTTGGGAATGCTGGACAATCCCACAAAATGGGCTTGAGACTGCTGCAAGAAAGGGGAAATCTGATCTTCCCTACTCAGAATGTTACTATCAGAACTCTTCACCAGGCAAGCTGCTTAGAAAATTAATAGATGGATAATAATAAACAGTGTAATTGTTAACTTTAGCAATGTTTATAAAAAACATATTATATGTCTGGTCAAACTGGATAAATGCTTTTGTCGAGCAGCAGTTATGTGTTCCAAGTTATAAGCTTTCATAAGCCAGATGATTCTGTTCATACTATTTGCTTGTTGAGATATTTAAATAAATATGGAAATTTATCACCATTTGCATAGCTAAGTACATAATAAAAGTCTTTCATCCTGGCTGCTGGTATAAAAGCCTTACATTTTTGTGAGACTGTGCTCATTTATTCAGAGCTTCCCTGTGCCTGGCTTGGGAACATGTGACCACAAGACCTTGGTTTACATCTAAAAACACAACTTAAACTCAAAAATAAATAAACAGAATCCAAGCTGCTCAATAAGCACCCAAGTTTAATACCAATCTGGTACCTTGACCAATCGCCTTCACAGGATATGACATCAAATTTTAATTAACTACTTTTATACAGGTAAGAACACATTTAAGATCAATCAATTAATTTAACTAAACAAACATATTTACATATACAAACTATTTTCCAATTTCTTTAAACATAACATAATTAAATACAGTTAAAAACACATACTAACTTCCCAATTTAAACCCTGAGGGGATAAAGTTCTATAATTTATTTACAAAAATCACCTCCCTCTGGAAAAAAAATGTTTGTGCCAACACACTAAAAAAGAAGCCAGCATCTGATCTCCCATGTTCCTTAATAAAATGTTCAGCCGATGGACTTTATAAATTTTGTTTTTTGATGTCACCCAAATGCTCCCCAAAATGAACTTTAACGTTTCGTTGTTTGGCCCACATACCAAAGAGAAAATCTACAATTACATCCAATAATATACACCACCCCAATGGACTCACAAGAAAACCTGTCATTAGTAACAAACTATCTTCCCATTAATTTTAGTTCCAATAATATTTTTAACTTTGGAACATACTTTACAATGTCCACAAGCAAGCGTTCCCTTAGACTCTGAGATTATTCATTGTTCATTGTTTATGAACAAAGTTTAAAATTTCTTTCAAATTATTATACATCTCATAGGAAAGTAACATGCTTAGGAAAAAAAATTTCTTACAATCTCATCAACATTAACTAGATGCCACAAATCTCTAATAATGTTCTCCAAAATTTGTGAGAAAGGAGAACACCATGAAACAAAAACTAACCTATCTTTACTTCTTAGCATACTTTTATCAATATCCCCCATTATATCGTCCTGTATCATGATTATTCATCTTTTTGCCTTTCAAAAGTTTTTTTAGCCCTGTTAATTTGTGTTACTATATAACAAAACCACATGTTCAGAAAAAAAAAAAACTCTGTAGGATACAGAAACTTCCTTTCAAAATCTCCCATATATAAAATAGCATAAGTTGGGGCAAAAGATACCTACCTAGCTGTACCCTTTACCTGAAAAAAACAAAAACAAACTGATCTTCAAAGCAAAAATAATTGTGGGTCAAGCAAAATTCCAAAAGTGAAATCAAAAAGGATGTACTGGGTCCCACCCCCAACATATTTTCTACTGCTTCAAGTCCCAGTTTATGTTGTATATTTGTATATAATGAATTTACATCCACTGTCGGCCAATAAAAAGCATATTGCCAAGTGAGCTCTCCTAAACTAACTAATAGTTGTTGAGAGTTGCTAATATGGGGAGGCACCACACTTAGCTATTTTTAAGTTGAGAATCCAAAAAATGCCCACATTCTGTAAGTAGGAGCCTACAACTGAAACAATTGTTCTACTTGGAGGATTTTGCATGTTCTTATATATCTTAAGGATAGCATAAAAAATCAGATCAACTGCTTTTTCAATGTGTAGTTTTCTTATATCATAAGCATAAAAAAAGCCTTTCCCCTCTTTCCAAAAGTTCCAGTAACAACATATTGTAGGATGCAATGGGGTTGTTCATTAATTTCACATACTCCATCTCATTGGCCAACAGATTATGTACCACTGTAAAATAACTGGCCTTACTCATAATTACCCAACTGCCACCCTTATCTGCTTGTTTGAATAGATAATTGTGCCTCAACTCACAAAGTTTCTGTAAAGTTAACCACTCATACTTAGACAAATTATATGTCTTTTGAGAACGTAAATATTCTCCATACTTATATTCCACTTTTTTTTTTTTAGACACCATGTCTTCAAACAAGCTAAAAACAGGGTAATTCTTTGATGGTACAAAATAACTAATCTATGGTAGGGAGGGAACATTCATTTTCCCATAACCCGTACAAAAGCTGCTACTATCATTTAAGTTATCATCACTTTCTTCAGCCATTTCATTCCGTATCTCAAAGTTTATAAATTCAGTCTCAAACTGACATATTTAAAAGCAAATCACCATACTCTATTTCACTATTAGAAGTATTAAAAAAGTACAGTTGTGCAAAATCTTACCATAACAGTAGATTCCCTTCTCTTCACTGTTGCAGTATTCATTACATTAAGGATCCCCTACCAAGGACAGCCTGATATCTGGCCAGTATACCAAAGCCTTTAGGTTGCTTTAACGTATGCCGTACATCACATCTATACTCCTTGTGTTGTGAAGAGCATAAAGGGGATGTCACCATTAGAAGTATTAAAAAAGTACAGTTGTGCAAAATCTTACCATAACAGTAGATTCCCTTCTCTTCACTGTTGCAGTATTCATTACATTAAGGATCCCCTACCAAGGACAGCCTGATATCTGGCCAGTATACCAAAGCCTTTAGGTTGCTTTAACGTATGCCGTACATCACATCTGTACTCCTTGTGTTGTGAAGAGCATAAAGGGGATGTCGGATTTACCATCCTCAGAATTGACAGCCCCAGTAGGAATGCCAGTCCAAGTAAAAGAAAAGGCAATCAGTGCAACCAGAAGAAAAATGGACCAGGAGGTGGAGGGCGGGAGTGAATATACAGTGTAGAGAAGGACATGTACCATTATGGTAAGATTTTACACAACTGTACTATGTCCTTCCATTTCACTGTTGCAATACTTATTATATTAGGGAGAGTGCCAAAGATCATGAAGAAATGTGGGAGGAGGAAGGACCAGTACAGCCTTCCAGGAAGCCATGAAGGATGGCCATAGAAAACCAGTTTTAGCTCTAGAGATTCCATCCAACTTGAAGTGCTTGTTAAATGTATGCACAGAAGTCCAGGTAGCTGCCTCAAAAATAGAGTTAGTATCCAAACCTTTGAAAAAGGCACCAGAAAAAGCCACAACCCTAGTCAAATGAGCCTTAACAGAATAAGAAAGGCTTTTACCATGAAATGAATAAAAAAAAAGAAACAGTTTTTGAAATACAAGAAGAAATAGTTTGCTTGGATACAGCTAATCCCAAGGACCTGGGATGAAAGGAAACAATGAGCTGATCAGATTACTAATAGTCTTAGTCTTACCCAAATCAAATCTGAGTTGTCTAGGTACATCCAACCTATACAGCACCTTCTCATTGGCAGATTGAGAAGAAGGGAAAATTGTCAAATGAATAAACTGATTAAGGGACAACTCACTAACCATCTTGGGCATAAAGGAAGGACTAGTACGCAAGGACACCCTGACCTTATGAAACACCTTGGAGCACAAGCCGTAAGGGCTTGAAGCTCAGATACACATCTGACAGAAGTAAAAGCTAACAAAAGAACAGTCTTCCAAAAGCAATGTTGCAAGGAAGCTGAAGCTGTAAGCTCAAAAGCAGCCTGAGTCAATTTTTGCAAAACAAAATTAAGATCATAGGGTGGAGGAACAGGCTTCTTGGGAGGCCTAATATGAAGGACACCTTTTAGGAATTGTTTAGCCTCATATCTAGAAACTAAAGGAGGAGATAAAGGCAGACAAGCAGAGACAGCTGATAAATGGGCCTTAACTGAAGAATAAGCCAACTCAGCATTGAGCAATTCACACAGATAAGAGAAACCAAAGGATTATCTGCAGAATGCAGAACCAGGCTTTGAGAAAAACACCAAACCCATCTGCATAAATAAGATTTTCTAGTATTAGGTTTACTGGCCTTGTGCAGGACCCTAAGGACATCCTCAGAAAATATGTGTCCATGTGGAATCAAAATCCTATCACCCACAGAGTCAGTTGAAGAGTGGATGTGGGGGTGGATGAGAGATCCTTTTCCTGTGCGATTAGGTCCACCCTGTGAGGTAACTTGTGATGACTGCCCTTGGCTAAATGCAGCAGAAGAGGGAACCAATGCTATCTCAGCCAAAAAGCAGTCATCAACAAGATTTTGTGAGCATCCTGTTGAATTTTGAACAGGACGTTTGGAATGAGGGAAAGGAAAAGCGTAAAGAAACATCCCCTTCCAAGAAAAAGAGGGCATCTGCCTTCCACACCACAGGACCTGGGAAGACTCTGGTACAAAACAGAGGAAGCTGTCTATTCATAGGGGAGGCAAATAGATCTATAGGAGGAGTACCCCACTGGTGGACAATGCCCAGAAACACATCCCTGTGAAACATCCATTTATAGGACTGAATTTAGGATTGAATTAAGGACCTGTTTAGAATATCTGCCACAATGTTTTGACCTGAGGGAATGTAAACTGCCTGAAGAGTCACTTGATAGTGAACAGCAAGATCTCACACCAGGAGTGCCAACCGGCAAAGAAGATGAGAGCTTGCCCACCCCCCCTCCATTTATTTACATACCACATCACTGTGGCATTGTCTGTAAAGACCTTGAAAGGTCCAGAGGAGAAAAGAGGATGAAAAGCTTGAAGTACCAGCAGAAGAGCTCACATCTCTGACACTGATGTGCTCATTCTGTTGAAGAGGTGACCACACTCCCTGCACCTTTAGGGAGCCAAAAGCAGCTCCCCATCCCACGTCTGAAGCTCCTGAGAGGGAAGTGGAGAATGAAAAGGGAGCCCTGGATTTAGCGACAACTGCTGGACCCACCAGTGAGGTTCCTTCTTTAACAAGGTAGAAGAGGGACTACTAATTCTAGGGAATATGCATGTTGAAGCCAAATTGACTTCAGAAACAACCAAAACTTTCTCATGTAGACTTTGGCCAGAGAGAGCACAGGGATAGTGGATGACATGAAGATCAGAGCTCTCAGAAACTTCCTGGCTGTAATAGAGGCCAGAGGAAGAAGAGTCTGAAAGAAGGGAATGAGTGCCAAGGCATTGGGAGGAGGCAGGGATGTCAGCATAGTCACTGTCCGAATCCTGCACCCCAGAAAAAACATGGTCCTGAGAAGGAGTCAGAAAAGACTTTTTTAAGTTTATTGTGAACCCCAGGCTTTGCAGAAGGGAAATGGCAAAATGAAGATTTTGCAACAGGATCTCTGGAGAAGATGCTTGAAACAGGAGGTTGTTCAAGGAAAGAAATACTTGGATCCCCTGAATCCTGCAAAAAGCAATCAGAGGTGGGAGGCATTTGGTGAATACCCTTGAGGCAGTAGAAAGGTCAAAGCAAAGAATTGAAAATGCCAGGAAGCAAAACAGAAATGTAAAAACTTCCTGAAAAGGGGATCGATCGGAATATGGAGATGAGCATTTTTAAGATCCAGAGACACCATATAAGCCTGTGGAAGCAACAGAGGGAACAAAGTCTGAAGGGACAACATTTGAAAGGAGGGCACCTTCAGAAAAATGTTCAGGTTCACAGGTAGGTAACTAGGCTATTGGCCTTAGGGCCTACATAAGCCTAGCCAAAAAGGCACCCTGGCGTTTGCCATCCAAGAAAATTATTTTCCTGTGCTCCTGTCAAGCAGAGCCAGAGACTTGATCCTCGGGGTGAATTTCCCATCCAATCAAGATTTTTCTTGAGGAGTGCTAATGAGGAGCTTTGTTTGATATAGTTAGGTAGTTTGTTCCAGAGTATGGGAAGTCTATGGGACAGGAATCTATACCTCCACCATGTTCTGTTTATTGTAGTGACAAGGTTTAGGTCCCTAGAGCGTGTAGCTCGGAGGGATTGGGATTTCTTTAAGTGGAGTGTGTCCCACAGCTCTGGGTTTGACATAGCTTTTGACGTTAGGCAGAGATCGCTTCTGAGTAGGCAATATGCAATAGAGTAAAGCTGGAGTTTTTTGAGATGGTCTGCATAGGGAATCTGTGTGAGGCCAGTAATCCTCTTTGTGAAATATTTCTGCGGCCTTTCTAGTTGTTGTAGATGTCTTGTGAGGTACATACCAAAAGGGGAATTGTACTATATAATGGGTCTAATGAGTGATGAGTAGAGGGGAACAATGACCTCTTTTTTCCTGGATGAGAAACCTTATGTGATGAGGCGTGCCATGTAGAAGAATTTCCTGACGTGATTATCAAAGGAGAGACTACTGTCCACCTGTGTCCCAAAGTCTCTTATCACACTTTCGGTGTTAAGTAGACTACCACCTATGTGGCAATTCATGGGCACAGAGTTTTTACCAAAAGGGATGACAATGCACTTTTTGGCATTGAGCTTGAGGCCATGGCTTTGACACCAGGCATCTGTCTCAGTGAGGCCCTTTTGTCAAATCATTAGGAGTTTAGATTATGGCTCCTAGTTTGCAGTGATCTGTGAACTTCATTAGCCAAAGACCTTCTGTGTTAGCCTGTACTTCTGAGAAGTAGATATCAAACAGGAGAGGACCCAGGACTGAACCTTGCGGTACTCCACTTGTCACTGCTCTGAAGTCGGATTTGGAGTCTGCTACTTTCACAGTGTGGGTTCTGTCAGTGAGCCAGTTGGCAACCCATCTTGTGACATAGGGATTTAATCCCTATCTATAATTCCAGAGTGGGGGATTGTGTCAAAAGCCTTGGCGAGATCTAGACAGGCTGTATGAACCACCTTACCCTTATCTATGACTTTGGTGACCGCTTCAAAGATGTCTATCAGGTTTAGGAGACATGATCTGCCTTTTACAAACCCAAACTATGTGGGGTCCAGAGTTTGGAGATTACCAATGTCATTGTTTATAAGTTCCATGATGATACGTTTCATAGCCTTGCAGACCATGCTCATCAGGCTAATGAGGGCGGTAGTTCCCAGGGTCCATTGGTGGCCCCCCCCTTTTTGGAGTGGGATAACAGTCATTGTGCGCCATTCAGTGGGCACAAAGCCTGAGGTGAGACTATGACTGAACATGGTACATAGGTGGGGTGCCAGTTCATTCTGTAGCTCATGTGGAATGCAGCCTATGATGTTGCCAGGTCCCATGGATGCTGTGTTCTTGGCTTTGGAAAGTGTGCTTTTTACCTGTGCAGCCATGGTTATAGGACCTTTGCATTCTTCCGGTATAGAGATGGGCCATTTAGAGGTTGAGGGGGGTAAAGTTAGCACTGAACCTATCTGCCGGGATGTTGGCAATATTAGTTGATTCTGTATATTTAGTGCCATTGTGCTGTAACTCAGAGCAGATCTGAGTGTTGCCATTGAGATTCTTGACATAGCTATAGAATGCTTTGTGGCTGTCTTTAGAATCAGTGGTGGTTTTGTTTTCGTAACTAGCTTTGGAGGATTTTATGAGGGATCTCAGCTTTTGACTGAGGCTGACCAGGGAGTTCCTCCAATCATGGGATTTTACTCTTTTTCGCAACAGTTTCTTTCTTCTGTTGTAGAGTTTGTTTATGGCAGCAGACTACCAGATTTGTCTTCTTTTTTTTTGGAGGATAGCATCTTGGTTCTCTTAGGGATTGCACCATCCATGCACTCGTTTAAGTGCTTATAAACTGCATTTGTGTAGGATTCAACAGTCGTACTTCTATTGTCCATCTGCATGGGTGTCGTGAAGTGTGCCACTTCTGTCTTAAGCGTAAAGTTGGCTTTGGAGAAATTTTTTATGGTGGCTTCCCTAACGGGGGGGGGGGGGGTATGTGGATGTCTAGGGTGATTAGCTTGTGGTTGGATCTGACCGAGGAATTGACCTCTGGTGTGGAACACCGGTTGCCCATGTTGGTAATGACCAGGTCTAGGATATTGCTGCCCCTGGTGGGGGTGTGGATAAATTGATCCAAGGTGTTGGAATTTATGAATTCCAGAAAATGTTGAGCAAAAGATTTGATACACGAGTGGTTTTTCCAGTTAATGGTGAGGTAGTTGAAATCACCCATTATTAGGGTGTTAAGTTGTACTCTAATATTTTCCAGTGTATCAAGAAATGAGGAATGGGAATACTGGGGCATAGTGGGGGATCTGTAGCAAGCTACAATTTGGATTGTGGTCTTGCTCAGAGTTAGTTGCACTTGGATAATCTTGGATGCATTATGCTGAGCAACTAGCCTAGAGGTGTGGATATCCTTAATGAATATGGACACGCCTCCACCTTTAGTGTTTCGGTCCAGGTTAAGTGGCTGAAAGGTCTGTTATGAATTATAGCCTGGTAATGCAGGGGTGTACTCTGGAGCCTTGAACCAGGTCTCTGTCACTGCACAGATGTCGATGTTCTTTATTTTAAGGAGTGTCTTGAGTGAGTGCATTTTGAGGTTTAGACTTCTAGCATTGAGTAGCATTACCCTCAGATTTTGCTTGCTTGTACCTGTTGTGGTGGTGAGTTTGTCATTTGAACCTTGCCTACAAAGTGCACTATAGGGGTGTCAAGAGTCTTAGCCAGTATCCGGAATCCCAAGGGCGACAGGTGCAGGCCATCTCTGGCAAAGCATCGTAGTCTGTCGAGCAAGACATTCCAGGCAGACAGATACTAGATCCCCTTAGAATGACCCCAGTAGCTTAGCCAATTGTTGAAGTCCATCATTTTGTCCTTGTACTGTAGTATCATTCTGGGTGATGGCAGTAGTCCATAGAAGTGTGTCTCAGGTCATTCACACCAATATGGACAATGACAAAAGTCAGATTTGTACTTGTTGTGGAGTGACCTGAGTGTGTGCGTTATGTGGCGGATCCTGGCACCCAACAGGCAGCTGAAAGTAACTTTCTCCTTATTTAGCCTGGTGAGTGGAACATCAGTGTGCCTGACTCTAGAGTCACCTATGACTAGAGTGTTGGGTACGTTGTTGCACCTTATGGGCTGTGGTTGAGTGGCACACTGAGTTTGTGGGCTATGTGTCATCTGGGTTGTGTTGGGGGCTGGAGGTTGCTTGCGTTTCTGCTTTGGAGGTCCCTGTTGCTTGGGCAGATTTTTGACAGCATCCATGAATGTAGGTGTGTGTTTTGTGTTTCTATGTGTGTGTTTTGGTGGTGTAGGGTTTGAGGGATTACGTGATGAGTGTGGTGCGGTGCAAGTGTTTACCCTCTCCTCTTGACTGTCTAGTCCAGTCTTGGGTGAAGAGAGCTTTGCTTCCAGTATGGCTATATAAGTGCATCTCTCACAGGTTGTAGTGTTGGGTGGTAGGAGGAGAGGGTTGTCTGTGTACATGAGGCAATTGCTGCATTGCCCCAAGATGCCCAGATTCATCAGATAGACAGGAGAAAACACTGGGAGCTGACCCTTAGACATGCCTGGATAGGTGCTTACTTATTAAGTACTAAAAAACGTTTTCCTCTAGACAAGTGAGGAAAGTTGAGTGGTGTAGTAATTTGTAGCTTATTTAGTGTTTACGAGTTCCGAACAAGTAGACGAGAGAGGTCTAGAATTGGTCTCAAACTACCCTCTTTTATGGGTACTAGAAACATCCTGGAGTAAAACCTCCTCCCCCTTTGCGACATAGGCACCTCTTGAATAGTATCCCAAGTCAAAAGGTCCTGAAATACCTCTGGAAAGAAGGAGAATCGTTCCTGAGGGGGCTGAGGAACACCCATAAAAGGGGAAAGGTATTTCCAAAACATGAAATATCGCTGGCGAATAACGGACAGGACCCAGGAATCCTAAGTAACCTGCAGCCAAACAGTAAGAGAGAGACAGAAGCAAAGAGAAAGAAAAAGTGTCTTGGAAGAACAGGATAGTCAGACAACACCTACTTTACCCAGAAAAGGAGACTTTTGAGGCACTGAAGTCTGAGTAGCCTTAGCAGGAAGAGCCCCCTTGCCACCCATTTTGCCTTATGTCGAGGATGAGATTGCCTGCTAACAAAGCTTGGATGAATGGGGTAGTTTCTCTGAAATTCATGTAGAGGAGAAACAAACATGTTTAAGTTCCTCTAAAGTCTTGCCCTTATCCTGAAGGGACTTAAACATAGCAGCAGCAGCTTCACCAAAGAAGTGTTTACTATCAAGAGAGCATCCATTAACTTAGCCTTAATATCATCAGCCAAAGGTTGAAGCTGAATCCATGAATACCTCCTCATCACTGGGCATATGCTGCATCATAACCTCACTTGATGGAATGACGAGCCAACTGAGAGAAGTCCCTAACAGGGAAAGAGCAGAAGTTTTAACCTCAGAGTCTGGAAGATCAGATATAACCTGACAAGCCTGGGACAGGAGAGGCAACAAGTACCTGGACATATGGGTCTGATAATTAACAACCCTGAAACTCAAGGTAACAGAAGTGTAGACCTACTTGCCTAGCCTTTACTATGGTCCTGATATTTTTATTAGAAGGCAGTAACCTGTGAGAAGGAAGCTATTGAAAGGGCTTGTCAGAAACTACAGACACCACTGAGGAGTCAGCAGAAGGACACTTAACAAATTTGCAGTCCTCAGCTAACCTATAGAATATATCAGGTGTCTTGGGAGCAGGTGGCAGAGAATCAGGAGCTTTAGATGCATTGGAAAATGCATCCAACAAGGCAGCCAAAACAGGAGAAACAGCAGAAGGTTTAGGAGAATCCATCTGCAGCAACTCATAGCATCTTTTATGTACCTTAGAGACACGAGACAATCCCACTTAAAGAATTCCATGGTCCTGGACATCGTGTTCCCAAAAGAAATCTCTTCAAAGTGATGTTGGGCCGCCCTTGGCAGGTGATCCCTAATGTCATGAATAATGCAACAGTGAAATGGAAGGACATCATTCTGTTCTTTCCCTCAAAAAAAAAAAATATTTATAAATACAACTTTCTACAAAACTTTTTAACGTCAGTCAAGAATTCTGCCAAAGTAGGATTTTGCATAGGAACAAACTTACTATCTTTCATCAAAACACTTCTCGTGGTCTGACTCAAATTTAAGTCTGAAAGGTTAATGATTTGTAAAGCTACTACCCGGTTTATGAAACAAAAAATTTGCAGGAGAATTAATCAAATCAATGTTTTTAAAGTCAATGTTGACTGTGTTAAAATATGCAGCTCACATTTTCTTCACCCGTCCTCTTCCTTTTCTCCTCTTCCCTTGACCATTTGGGTGATATAAACATTACTAAGGTCCGAATTTGGTAAATCCATCACTCGAGTTATTTACCGTCTGTAAATTCTCAAACAAAACACTTTTTTACTCAGACTAGTCTTTGCTGAGGATACTGAAGAATCCTACGATATCACTGCTACCTGAAGTTTTAAGGTTTCACCTCCCATGTCTTAGTTTACATTGCCATGTGAAAACAAGCCCACTTTCAAAATCCGATATCTCTGCACACTTTTTTCTTTTTACATTGTACAACTTCTTCCTCCACATTTTCCACACGTGTTTTCACAGCCAACATCTTTTCAGCATATAATAAATCCGATAACTCAATTCAGTTGATTCTGCAGTTGAACAATTTTATTTAATTTTCTCATGTGACCTTAAATTCCTATTAACTAAGATGTGTAACCAACTGAGCATTGTAATGAGACCTGTTTTCATTCTTCCAGTAAATCCAGTAATATTTTAACAAGTTAGTAATGATGACATAGTAGGAAGCATTTTTCCTGAGCATATTACTTTTTTCCTATGGGAGGTATAATAATTTGAAAGAAATTTTAAACTTTGTTCACAAACTGTGGATTACATTTTCAGATTCTAAGGAAAGTTTGATTGTGGACATTGTAAAGTATGTTTCAAAGTTAAAAATATTACTGGAATGAAGACTAATGGGAAATAGTTTGTTGCTAATGATAGTTTTTTTTGCGAGTCCAGTGGGGTGGTGTATATTACTGGATGTGATTGTAGGTTTCCTGTTTGGTATGTAGGCAAACAAAATGTAAAGTTAAAGTTTGTATTTTGGAGGAGTTAGGTGACACTTGAAACAAAAATTTTAAGCATTTGGTAGCTGAACACTTTATTAAGAAACATGGGGGATCAGATGCTGGCTTCTTTTTTATTGTGTTGGCACATCCATTTTTTTCCAGAGAGGGTGACTTTGTTTATACATTAAATCTCTTGGAAATGACAATAATATTAAATTATAGAACTTTATCCCCTCAGAGTTTAAATCAGGAAGTTAACGTGTTTTAACTGTATTTAATTTATTAAGTTATGTTTAAAGAAATTTGAAATAATTTAAATATGTTTGTTTAGTTAAACTGATTGACTGATCTTAAATGGGTTCTTACCTGTATAAAATCAGTTAAAGTTTAATGTCATATTTTGTGAAAGCAAATGGCCAAGGTACCAGACTGGTATTAAACTTGGATAGTTATTGAGCAGCTTGGATTGTTTTCTATATTTGCATCTAAAAAACATCTGTAGACCTACAAAGCTGATGCAAGTACATTTTTTTCTGGCACTTGCTCTGACTATCTCAGTGTTACTTAACAGTTCTGTGCTGCATTTATTGATTTGGTTGAATTTATCACAGTTTTCAGCCTGTGCTTGTTAAACAAATGCCATCTGTTTGTTACTGTACTGTTTACAGGTCATTTTAACAGTATTCTGATATTGTCCAACCTCCTCTGATATTGCAAAAGCTGTTCTGACTTTGCCACAGTTCTCCTGAGTTTGTCAAAATATGTCTAAGTTTTGCAAAAGTTTTTCTGTGTTTGTCGAACTTTGTGAACTTGTTTCGAAGGATTCCTAATGCTGCAGGAGTTTTGCCTTTTGTTGTAAAGCATTTGCTACTGCACTTAAGCTATAAACCAGTTGGTATAATGGTTAAGGTGCTTACCTGACAGACACAAAGCAGAGTTTGATTCTCACCTCAACGTTCATTTGGCTAGGCTTAAAATGTCCCACAAGGGCAGCTATCCTAACACCTACTTATGGAGCTAGAACTAAACCTTCTATTTAAGGGGTAAAATACATTTCAAAGCGTTAATGGAAAAGCTCGCCCAGACTCTGCCACAAATTGCTGTAAGGGAAAGGTTAGTTTGCTTTTGCTTTCTTGTGTTTTGTATTACTTTGCTGCCTTCTTCTATTTTGCTTATTTTAATTTGTTTTCTTTACACTGTGTTGTCCTTGTATTTTGCTTTTAATTACATGCTAAAACTAGAAATGAGACTACAACTGTGTCTCGTGTGAGTCACACAGAAATGTTTCCTACCCACTGACCTTGGCGCTGCTCTGTTCTTAAACTCAACTGTCTTTTTAGTTGCCTGCCCCTTATGTTAATTTCACCACATATCTCCTTCCCTCTCCCCATATATTGGCTGGCATGAGTAAGCACAAAATTATGATTTTGTGAAATCACTCCCCTTCAATTATTTAAATATATTGGCTGTCCCATTGTATTCCAAAGAACCAGAATACAAAGTGCCTTCTCCCTTTCAAGTTGTCTTGCTATTTTAAAATTAGTGGCTCTCCACTTAGTCAGCTAAAGCTTACATTACTCATAATTTCATATCCAACTGCTTAGTGCACACTGCAGTGTTTAATATATTAACCCATTTTTCCATCTTACCTTTAAAATCTACAGCATCTATTATTGCAAGATTACAAATTATTGGAGAGTCCACATTCTGCCACTCAGCAGTCATCTTGGGATTAGTGCTTCTGTTTTCTCCTGGTGAGAAGGAGCACAGGGAACATTATGTCCTGAAGACTGCTTATCACTGGAAAGCCTAATAACTGCTTTATAGGTGACAGATTGGAATCGGTGCTTATATTCTGCTCTTGGTGAGAGAAGGAGCAGAATACTTCGATTCCTGACTGTTTCTGGTTGGGCAGTGAGTGTCTGTGCTTGATGTTCCTGATTGGTCTGGTTGCTATTCAAGGCATCTACCAGGAAAATGCTACAAGCCTACAGACCCTTGCATTATCTGGAACAAGACTGTAGATCACTAAACAGGCTGTAGACTCCTTCTCATCTTGGGACTGGTGCTAATGTTTTGCTTCTGGTGAGAGAAGAAGCAAAGGAGCATTGAACCTCAGCAGAGTGAAGTTGTGGTAAAACCAGCACTAGTAGTAGCCAGGCAGTAGCCATTCACTTGACTCCCCTCTTTTCATCATTCTTGACAAGCTAATTCTTTGTTGTCAGTAAGTACTGCTTGACTTATTTCTAACTTTAGAATTTTCTGCCTAAATACTTCATCCTTAAAATTTCAGGGTCTACTTATTAGTTTCCCCTCAAGTGTTTGGCAGTGCCCTGTACAGACACAGACACCTTGAGTGAAAATTTTCCTGTAAAAGCACAACTGAAATTTCACCAATTCATAGTTGCAGGTGGTGCTGCGGTAGCGTTGTTGCCTCACAGTAAGATGCTGTCCGGTTCGATTCTCAGCTAGAGTGTCTTCTGCGTGGAGACATGTGTGAATGGGCGTAACTTTGTTGAAGGTTGTGCGTCAGGGCTGGTAACTTGGCACATAAAAATCAACTACCAATCATTAGCGGACCAGAGTTCCGCTGTGGTGACCCCTAATCGAGAAAAGCCGAAAGACACAATAACCTAGTTGCACACAGGACTAGTTGGCATTGACAAGCACTGTTCCCAGAGTTGCAAACTGGATACATTGCCTTATATTTGCACTCCATCTGTCTAATCATTAAAAAAAGGGTCTGTTGCCATGGATATGAACTTTCCCACTATCTCCATTACCAGCTTGGTGGATATGGGCATCCTGAGGCAATGTAGAAATTGCCTCATATTGACTGACAGTCAGTTAATTCTCAAACAAGCTGATATGGTATGTGATAGATGTATTTACACAATGTCAATGGAGGCAAAACTTTCACATAAAAGTACTCCTAATGTCAATAAGATTGTCAGTAGTACACACACTGCACCATCACACACAATTCAAAGCAGACATATAAACCCACATATGCTGAGGCACTTAAATGTAATCTTCCAATACTCCAAAGACCTCTTAGATGAAATACACATAGCAAATGCCCTCAGCAACCCCGAATGCACTCTTTCAAAACAACACCCACGTCTCATGGAGTCTCTACTTCTAAGCCCATAAAGCAAGCCACCACACAATCCAACATTCTGGTCACTGGAGACTGCATTGTGAGACACACTGATGTCCATCTCACCAGGCTGAATAAGGAGGAAGTAATGGTCAGTTGCTAGGATCTGCTACATCTCTCACACACACACACACACACACACACACACACACACACACACACACACACACACACACACACCTGGACTGCAAGTACCAGTATGACTCAGTTATAGTCCATGTTGGTGTAAATGACCGGAGATGTACCTCCATAGACTACATGAAGACAGACATCATGGAGCTCTCAAAATATGTGTCTCAGACTAGTATGCGCCTTATATTTAGCTGCATTTTACCCTCTCCAAGAATGATGCTACAATACAAACAAAAGATGACTGACTTTAATAATTAGCTTAGTTTCTGGTGTCATTCTAAGGGGGTGCAATATCTGTTATCATGGAAGGAGACTGTTAACAGACCACGCTGCTTTGCCAGGGATGGTCTGCACTTCTCCTCTCTAGGCTTTCAAACATTAGCTAAAGAATGGTCTTCGCCCATACTGCCTTTTTTAGGCAGTGCCAAACTGAAAGTACTTCTGACATAGCAAATCAAAACCAAGAAAATCTGAAGGTATTACTGACCAATGCTAGGAGTCTAAACAGAAAACTCCACTCCCTAGAGGTCTTCACTCTAGAGAATGCTAAAGTCTATGGAGTCAATGAGACATGGTTTAAAGCTGTGCTGAGCACACTGACAGTACAAGGTTATAATGCCTTCTACACGTTTAAACCAGCTACTACACAGACAGGGATTAAAGATGGAGGTGTCTCGATTTACATCAAAAATAAACATGCCTCAAGGCTGGTCAAACAAGACAATGCACTTGAGCTGCTCTATGTCCAAAATCACCATAGGCAAAATCCAATACCCTTTCCTTGCAAGTTATAGGTCCCCCCCTCTATGACGCAGGAAACCCATGCTATGTATTTAAACTTATTGGGAACACTCACCATCCAACCCAATACCATATTCATGGGCGACTTTAATTACCCCACTATTAACTGGGAATCCTATATAACATCAAATGTACAGGCACAGAGATTCTTGGACTTTGTAAATACAAATTCCATGGACCAGATCGGCAATACTCCAACTACGGGTGCAAGTATACTGGATCTGGAGATTCCTTGGAGACTACTTGGGGTATAAAATACCTACATAAACACTCCAAGCAAAGATCCTAAATCTTCTAGACTTTGTTGCATATCTGGGATGCATACATATATCCATAATGAAACACCAAAAATTTAAGAACGCATCAAAAAAACCTCCAACAAATAGCAAAAGTTTGATTCTGGAGTAGCTGATTTGTGTTACATTTATAAATTTGAAGTATTCATTCACTCATTTGTATATTATGTTCTTGGACGTCAGATAAGACGATGTTCTTTTGTAAAACTTATTACTAAGCATAAGCGGCAGATTTATGGTTATTTTCATGTGAATTTGGAATTTTTATTTACTTCATTTATTTTGCATCTGCTGCGGTGCTTTGTATTTTTAAATGATAGTTAAGGACGTGGTGGGTTTGAGGTTCAAGAAACATATAGTTCCAATTAAGGAATTAATGAAATGATTAATGAGTTAATATGTTTGTATTTAAGGAGATGGGTTTGTTTGATGCATTGTCCCATTGAAGGCGAACTGCCGAGTTACCAGGATATGTGAGTGCTCAGTTTTCCATCTCTGTGGCTGGTGTTCGTTTCTGCTATTTGTTGGAGGTTTTTTGATGCATACATATATCCCCTATTGTTTCTTTGTGACTTGCTTATCTAATCTCTCTCTTCACAGTCCTTTCTAACCTCCTCTGATTGGCAGGTACCAAGCAATATTTTATATGCTCTAACAATTATTCCTTTTTTAACAGCAGCTTCTGTTCTAGATTCTATTAAAAACTCTACCAGTGCTGGTCTTTTGCTTAGGATCTCCCTATTTCTCTCTTTGCCTATACTCTGATATCAATCCTTGATAGGGAGGGCAATCTCTAGCCTGGAGTCCAAATACATTCTTGGCCTCTTCCCATTCTATTATCTTTCCCTCTCCAATTATTTGCTCCCAATACCTTGGATCTTTTACCAGTTTTCTCCAATAAATTCTAGCTCCTTTTTGCCTATTGTATCACTAATTGGAGTCATCCCTATCAGCAGAATCTCCTTTCTCCATTACCGTATGGGCTTAGCTCTTAGAATACTTTTTGCTACTTTATGGATATAATATTCTGTATGATTATTGTTAGTCTCATTAAGGATCTACATCCAAAGTCCCAGTCTCTCCTTGTTTCTAAAGCTACTCCCCCATTTCGTCATCCATTCCACTTTGAATTATTGGTTTCTTCTTGTGATATGCATAGGATACTTAACTGTGTAGCTCTGAAATACCCCTTCAAATTGGGTAATCCCAGACCACCTTGTTCTATCGGAAGAATCAGCTTATCCCGATTGACTCTTGCTGTCTTCCCCTCCCAGATAAAATCCTTCAGCTCTTTATTAATTGCCATCCACAACTTCTCCTCTGGTTGATAAAAATATGCCTGACTTGTGTATAAAATTTGTTGTATGTTGCATCTTTCGGCTTTTCCTGGTTAGGGGTCGCCACAGTGGAACTCTTGTCAGCTAATGATTGGCAGTAGATTTTTACGTACCGAGTTGCCAGCCCTGACGCACAACCTTCAATGAAGGTACGCCCATTCACGGATGTCTCCACACAGAAGCCGCTTTAGCTGAGAATCGAACAGGACAACTTCTTACTGTGAGCCGACAACGCTACCGCAGCACCAGGGCTAAAGACATTTTAACTGCTTATATCTTGCTATCCATATCCATAAAACAGAGCTTCTAGTTTCTCAGTTTTTGTATTACCTTTTGTTTAGTCTCTTCTCACATTTCATTAGCTGCCACACTAGAATCCTTTTTAATCCATACTCCTAAGTACTTCATTTTATTATGGCCCCATGAATATAGACATTGTTGAGCCAATTTGTGTGTGTGGGTACATAATTTACAACTATTGCCTTTGTTTTAGCTACATTAATTTTGTACCCTGAAAAGATCCGAAACTGTCCTTTTCTGATTCTATCAGGTATAAAATAATATCATCTGCAAATAAAGCCAACTTTTCTTGACTACCATACCAAAAGGCAGTACAACTTTAAGGTTGCAAAACCTTGAAGTATCTTCCTTAGATCTGTCAGTCAGGACAGAAGATTAAAGCTCAGAGCTGTTAAAAAGAAGATCCTTGCAATCCAGAGAACAATGTTTGATTCTTTCTTCTCTGCCTGTTGTGCAACTCTGATCGAGTCACTTAACCAGATGATGCTCTCAGGTTACCCCGGAAAAGAAACATGTCCAGTAGGCTTACCTGGTTAACAAATGAATAAAATAAACAATAAGGTGGTAGTATGGCGCCTTACCCCTAGATATACTTCTGCTGCATGCCAGTTCAATGGGGGGTGGTTTGATCAGTCTATTATCACTGAAAATTACTTAAAAATAAAATCATATCTAAAACTACAAAGTATTGCAGTATAATAGCTTGCTTGTGACACCTAGGAACATTTTGCAGTACATATTTATTAACAGTTTCTTGTTTAAATTTTACTTGTGTTCTACTTTTAGAGTCGGGAGGTTCACAAACAGCAGCATTTGGACCCCGCAAACGTCTGTACTTTCCAGTGTGTTTTTATCTCTTATTTGTTTTTTTGTTTTTTAGTGTTTGATGTCCCATGCAAGCTATCTACTATAAAATGTGCTGGATCCTTTAAGCAAACTTGTATTTGGAATGTTAATGTTTCACTTAGATTTCGAGATACTGAATTTAATGATACTTGTGTTATCGTTGGGAATGTATATTTTACTTTATATGGTTATTTGTTATTAAATATCGATTTCTTTTTCATTGTATTTAACTTAGTATATAGTCAGATTTTCCCTTTCAATTTAAACTTTGATTGTTCTAATTTAATCTGTTTTGTAAAGAGGTTTATGATAAATGCTGTAAAAAAAGTTTTTTGCTTAGTTTGTGGGCAGTTGCCTGGACTGGGTAGAACTTGTAATGGAGGCTAGAAAAGGTATGGCCCATGGTCTCACTTAGCAAGGGAAACCTAAAAGGGGCTTAGGAAATTTAGTCAGCAATTCAAGATCCATTTTCCTTGTCAGTATAATGGGGAGTATCTGTGCCTGTCACGTGGGAAACCAATGTTTGCTTCTCTGATAGGGAGTATTTGTACCATTTATAGGTATATAGGAGGTTACTAGGCTAATTGCCCTAGTGCCTTTACAAGCTTAGCCATGTTATACCCATGTTCCCTAATTGACCTTGGTTAGATGGTCATTATTTGCAGACCAAGTCTATGATCAGCACCGACTGCCCCTGTCCTCCTCATTAGTATAGTGATGTCTATATCTCTGCCTCTTAAGTGAGAGACTGGGGTTCAGTCTCTCAGTGGGGAGTTGCTGTATCTTTGGCAGCTGCCACAAAGGATTAAGGGTGCTGCCTGTCGTACAAGGTTTGATTTTGTTAGCCTTCATTTGTCTGCTGTGTGCGACCTTGAGCAAGTCACTTAACCAGACAATGACTTGGGGTAATTGAGAATTTGGACTAGGCTCCTTAACAGTCTACAGGACTGCTTGCAAAGCAGCTACTCATGAACCTGTACAGGACATGCATTTGAAGAAAGCCAGAGCCAGTGCTACTTTAAGACTTGTGTGGATTTTGAGCCTTTAAGGTTTATCAGTACACCAAATGAAGATGAGATTATCTTGCTATTTTATTACTGTTTTCCTATGCTTCGCTGGAAGGATGAACTCCAGAAAAGCATATCCGAGTTAAGGAGGAAAGCAACCAGGTAATTACATTCTTCTGTTCATGTAAAAGAACTGAGATGTGAATAAGAAGAAACACACAATGTATAGAAGCTAATATGACAAAGCAGGAACTCTGTTAACCTCAGTTAAAAGTTTTGTATCAATATGTGATGGTACTGAAATTTCATTGCAGAGAACCTGAGAAACCTAGTGCCAGAAAACATGCGATACTGGAATGCTTTGTAATATGTAATGAAATCCTTACCTGAAACATGCTGGTGGAAGACCCAATAAACATAATTTAAAACAAATAAGTACTATGTCACTGAATTACAATTTCCTTCCATTTCATACTGTGTTTGTTTATGAGACATTTACTGAGTTAAAGCTTGGGGTGAAGGATGGAGCTACATCACTGGACTGACTTGAAGGAGTTTGTTAGTAATGTTACCACTGAGCCACAATTAACCACTCAGCAGTTGTAGCTCCAGCAAATGATAAATCACAAAAGCGCTATTGCTTTCTGTGGCTTCAGATGAAAAAAAAGGGGGAACAGAGCTTTTGTTGTGGATGACGCCCCCCCTTTCTTTGGAGAAAGTGAGACTCTTCAGGAAAAATGTATTCTTCAAATTTCAAGAATTATTTAAAACCTCAAGGAGTAACGTGGTCAAGTGTGTAGGTTTGTGTGTATGTATATTTGCCTATACTGGAGATGGTGTTTTTCAGAAGAGACCCAGGGAAAAAAACACCACTGAAGTGGTTCAACATAAATGAACACAGAATCAAAGAAGGTAATAGCTAAAAATATAGACTACAACCCAATGAAAAGCATAGACATTTTTGATACTTGTATGCACTTATCACAGGAGGTAGCAAGTCATTTAATGACACATGATTGTGATATGGTGGGGGTACTGTTATTAACACATACCAGCTGTCTGAGAAAGACACGTTCTAGAAGGAAAGTGTGCATCATATCACACAGCCTGCAAATAATACATCTCAGTAAGATTTTGTGGAAACACAGCATGTAATTCATTATTGGACCACAGACTACAGAAAGAATTTGTAGTATTCTGCAACAGAACAGACTCCCTGGGAAAGTTACAATGGCATTCTACTTTTCATTTTTACTCAACTCATAAGGGCCTACTTTTATCCAACGCCTAGTTAGAAATACAGACACATACATGCATACAAAAGTACTGCATTTATATTAGTGAAGTGAGGAAGAACTTAATTAAAAATCAAAATATGGAATTCCAGAATTCCCAGGACTTTTGTAAGCATGCAACACTGCTCCATTGCAATCATCATCAGCACTTACATGATATCAAGCTTATCCATATAAAAACTCAGCAAGTTTTAGGGTTAAATGGGTGACAGAGAATGAACCTACAATATAAACCACAAAACACGGCAATAAATGTACTATTAAATTCTGTTGCCATCAACATGTTCCGACATGGAAGAGCCTGTTAAAATATTTGAACATGCAGCCTAGTGTTTGCATTTCCCTGATTCCTTTTATTTAATCAGGGGAGTTACATGATTTGTTGGATGTCCTTGATATTGCTATTGTGGTCTGAGTTTGCAGAAAAATCAGCAAATGTCCCAGTAATGTCACCCATCACTAAGCTACTCTAAATTTGCCCAAAACACTTACAACTGTTTTTCTAATGCAGACTATCATGTCAGTAGACACTTGTGTACTTCAAGACAGCTTCATATTAATGAAGCCTAAGTTATGCACAATGCATAGTGTAAAGAAGCATGGCTTTAACCAATTCATGGATAAACAGTAGTTCTCACAATGGACTAATTGACAGGACAAGTCTTTTTTCTAATTCTTTTTACCCTCATCCTGCCTTTTCTGAAGTAGTAGTAGTTTGTATTTCCACTGATCTTCGACACGACCCCCCCTACAACAGGATATTTGGACTCATCTTAAAAAATAGTTTCTAGTTCACATTCCCTTAGCTTTGTATCTTCTGATGCAGACATTTGCATTATCAGTGGCATCAATAAGAACATCTTGCTCTAAAATGAAAGGACAGAGCTAAAGAAAAGTTCTACTGCTTCACAATTCTCTTTCTTCTTGGCTGCACTGAAATCTCTCTGTTTTAACATCTGCAAAGTGAGTGGTAATGATGCTGATGTATACTGGGCTAATGATAGGTGGGCAACGTGCAAGTCTAGCCTAGACGTGAGAACTCTCTATACTTGATGCAAATGGACTGAGTAACTGTGTGTGTATGTACGTACGTACGTACGTGTGCGTGCGTTTATATAAACACAATCTCCATTATGCTTCCTACAAGGTCACCACCCACATTCACAGCACAGTGTCTTTTTCCACCTGTCAGTCTTCAGTCCAAAGAGACTGGAGAATGGACTATATAAAAATATGAAAAGTAAATAAAAAGTTCCCAGAAAACACGAAGTGCAAATAAAATGAATCAAAAAGTTTTTTGTATTGGAACTAATAAATGAAGGCAAGAGAGGTGATGAAATTTGTAATAAGACCGAAGCCATTGAGCAAAAATGGATTACCCTTTTTAAAGCTGATACATATCCAGGTATTAATGATGGGGTTTCTGTGAAACCATTTTTACGTCAGAGATGTTTGAAACACTAATTTACTGATATATATTTTTTATATATTTTTTTATATATGTTGTTTTGCTTTAAATTTAATGAGATAGTTAATTAATATGGCATTCTCGTTGGTTCATAGTTTTTTAAATATTGACTGTTTTATGAAATGTTTGTCTGATGAAGCTGTTGTTTGAGAGACCGTGAAAGCTCTAACCTGTTGTGATTTAATTAGTTGCCTTTTTCTGCTATGTCGAAGTGCTTTTTATCTCTTATTTTTTATATAAAAATATGGTTTATTTTCACAAAAAAGGCAAAACAACTGCACACTTGATTCTGCAGACTCAAACAAAACTGCACAATACCTTAAA